>NC_045449.1:40499418-40514505 GCF_002776525.5 Piliocolobus tephrosceles | reverse complement strand
ACACACTGGGGCCTATCATGGGGAGGGGGGAGGGGGGAGGGATTGCACTGGGGAGTTATACCTGATATAAATGATGAATTGATGGGTGCTGACGAGTTGATGGGTGCAGCACACCAACATGGCACAGGTATACAAATGTAACAAACCTGCACGTTATGCACATGTACCCTAGAACTTAAAGTATAATAATAAAAAAAAAGAAATTACATGTCACAAAAATGAGAAAATGTGTTTTCCACTTCCTTGTTTCTTACCTTTGACTAGCTAAAGATTCTTCTTTTACAAACAGACAAACAGGTGTAACCTAGAATCCAGTCACATAATATGCAAGTCCTTCTTTAGAAATAGGTTGGGGAGTGGGGTGATGTGAGATAAGGAAATGACTCCAACACCTTCAGGCCCTAGTCTATAGTTTTAGCATACACTTTATGCATGTTCTTCAAGTAGAAATATGGCCGTAAGTTTAGTTACAGTTATTTCCTTAGGGAGGATACATATTCGAGAGCCAGAAATTAATCTATCATTGAAAAAAGCAAAGTGGTAGAAATTAATTTTTGGTCATATTAAATCTGATAGATTTATTTTTGGTGTTATGTTATTATTGAGTGAAATGGATACTTTCCAGTTTGTTTTGAGAAGATATTAATTATAATTGACAAGAAAATTAAGCCCAACATACTGTCATTCACATGATCTGTCCAAAAGAATAGAAACTGTCCTCTTTGATAAAGGCATAAATTCAAGAAATAGTTAAATAAAAATACCGATATTCATTTTGATGTGATTAAATGGCATAAAAAGTAATATCCAGCTTTCATTTCTTATGTCATGGCACACTAGTAGTGCCATGGTGGGTTAAACCTGAAGCAAAGTTACCTGGGAACACCTGAGATAGCTTAACCAGGATGGAGCACTGGATTCATCTTGGTTGAGGAGTCAAGATTGTATATAGCTGGAAAGACAATAACAAGCATCAAATAGATTATTATATGGCAGGATGCCTGTCCTACTTAATGGCCCTGGAAAAGTCTTCTATATAGAAAAGATTCTGGGCTAACTTTAAGGAATTCATGTATGTCTTGAAAAACATACACGTATGTTTTCTGCTATCATATATGGTAGCTTATCTTAATAGCCATTTTATCCAAAAAACATTTATTGAATTCATGCTATATGCTAGGCACTACAAAAAATAATGGGGATACAACAGCAATAAAAGTATACATGATCTCTGACCCTCAGAGTTAATGACTAAGTGGGTGACGTTATCCAAAGGAAACAGCATTATAGTATGATTTGTGCAATGAAAGCACAGAGCACTGAGACTTTAGTCTTAGCAATGAAGAAGCTTTGGTTAATAATTCTGCTGATGCTTGTTTAAACTTGACTTTGCCAGAGTATATATGAAGTTTTAATATGTTTGCCATTTCTATCATTTTTTTATGTCAGTTAATTTTTACCATGTAACATACTACACTAAGATGCAGAGACTTAAAACAACTATTTATTTGCTCACAATTCTGTGGGTCAATAGGTAGTTCTATTGGTCTTGAGCAACTTGGCTCATCTCTGCTGTCAACTGTCATTTTGTCTGGGGCTAAAAATTCTCCGACGGCCTTATTCACGTGACTGGACGATCTGTTAGGGTTGTTGGAGTGTCTGGAATGACTAGTCTCTTTCTTCCGATAGGCAAGCTTGGGCTTGTTCTTATGTTGGCCTAAGGCTTTTCAACAGCAAGAGAGGGCAAGACCAAATTTGCAAGAACTATTTAAGCCTCTGCTTATATCAAATTTTCCAATGCCCCGTTGGCCAAAGCAAGCAATATGGCCATGCCCAAATTCAAAGAGTAGAGAGATAGACTCCTTCTATTGATGGGTGGAGGTACAAAAATATTCACTACTGCATTTTATTGAAGAGGGTGTGGGCAACCTTGCTGTCACAGAGCTGCTTTATTGATGAAAGTTTTCAACTTTTTACTGACTTACAACCAATTTTAAATTATTAATATTGACTATTAAAGTTCTTCCCCTGTTCTTTTCCAGTTTTACCTTGTTCTCCACCACTGCCTACTATTAAAACTTCAACCAGAAAGTTCTATAAATTGACCTTTAAATCCTCTTCTGCCAATGAGATTTGCTCATCCTTAAAGATTTAGCATAACTCTGTATTTATGTTCTGATTTTTCTCATTACTCTGAATAAGAATGACTTTATGGCTCCAGATGAAACTGCTTATATTCAAATTGTCTTTAAGGGCGTTTCTTACTATAGTTTCCTAAACTCAGAACAGTTCCTGTTTCCTGCAGCACATATTTTTGCTCTCACTGTTAAACTTATTTTGATTTTATAACCACTTCTTAAATATCTATTTTGTCTCCCTCAGCAGAAAGCAAGCCTCTTGAAGACCAAAGCTATTTCTTTTATGTTTTACCCCTCACTAGACTATCTTTAAGTCCATAAATGCATGTAAAATTAAGGTATTATTTCATTTAAAAACTATATGTTGCTTATGGTTTTAGTTATGAGAAATATGTAAAATGAGATACATATTAACTTTTTATTTATCCCAAAATAATTGACCATTTTCCCTGTTTCAATTTTCAACTAAGGAGCCCAAGAAAATAAAGATAATAGATTAGGTAGCTTGAAAGAGTAGAGAATGAAAAATTTGCAAGACATGGAAGTTGGCCAGATGTTGACAGATTTGGAATTAGTAACCAAATATACTTTCAATAAACATTTGTAGCGGATATGTCATTTCTTTTTCTTAGCAAAAATTTTTGCTTCACTCTCTTCTGACATCTACTGAGTATCTAGAAAGGAGCAGCTTCTGTATCTCCACCAAAACAAATACAGAATGTCTGAAGCAAAACAAAAGGTCAAGCAGTAACCCTCTGCAAAGAAGTGTGAACTTTCTCTGTGTGGATATCAATGTTTTCTAAAATTTTATTGCATCCTGGCATAAAGATCTTAAAAAATACCAGAAAGCCTGTATGAAAGGGGAACATTAGCTAATTTTCTCCACACTTTACATATAAAATATCCATTGTATGGATGTTTAGAAACATGTGACGCCTTGGAAAATTGCTTTGTTTTACATCATGGTGTGTTTAGTATTGAATAGTTATAGTTTGATATATACTTTTCTTTATTTTGGTAAATATATCCTCTTTTTCTTCATTTGACTAAGAATTCTGAAATGGAAAGTGGATGATATCCTTTTCTAATTCAGGGTTGTACACATAATTAGCTATGTGACTCATCTAAACTTTTGTTGCCTAATCTATAAAATGGGGACATTAATGCCCACCCTTGCTACTTTATAGAGTATTGAAGACTAAATCAAATAATGTACATGAAAATGTTTTATAACTTGGAAAATGGAAGGGATAATTGCACTAGTGTATGATCATAGCATAATATCTAAGTATTTTTTTTTTCTCTCTCTCTCTCTACTCAAATTTCTCACTTATTATCTAGACCACGCAATATTCCACTGAGTAGCTCTGAAATCTTTGTCAAGTCATTCACCTCTCTGGATCACATTTTTCTCGTCATGAAAATGGTGGAGATTTACTAGATAATATTAAGGAGGGCTTTTCCATATTTTAAAATTCTAAGATCATCTATTTTATTCTATTTATTTATTTTTAATTTGTTGACATATGGTCTCACTCTGTCACCCAGGCTGGAGTAGAGTATCATAATCATAGCTCATTGCAGCCGTGATCCTGCAGGCTCTAGTGATCCTCTTGCCTCAGCCTCCCAAGTAGTTGAGACTACAAGCATGTGCCACCACATCTGGGTAATTTTTTTTTTCCATTTTAAGTAAAGATGAGTTCTCACTATGTTGCCCAGGTGGTCTTGAACTCCCGAACTCAAAATATCCTCCCACGTTGGGTTCTCAAAGTGCTGGAATTACAGCCATGAGCTACCATGCCTGGCCTAACACAATATATTTTTTTTAATGTCTGTTATGGCATGTTGTTTGAAAAAAAAAAAAAAATAGGAAGTAACATGAGCCTCCTCTCCTTTAATTGATGGTCATTAGCAAGATTTTATGAAATTCCTTCTTGGCATTTTTTTAAAGTGTTTACTATGCAATGGAAGAAGGTTAAAGTCCCTTAAATCAGTTGTTTGTACATTATAATGTCCTACTTGAAAGTTTGCAATGGCTTCTTATTGCAATGAGATTAAAATCAAACTCTGCATGATGACTTAAAAGACCCTTTATTACTTTGCCTCTGTCTATGTGTAGGTTTTTAAAAAGTGATCCCAAATTTCTTGATGTTTGTCCCACTGAGAGACAGTGTTCTATATCTCTACCCTATGAATCTAAATGACTTCTTTAACCAATAAAATATGGGTGAAGTGATGCTATGGGACCTCATAGACTAGGTTATCAAAGATCATGTTGCTTATGCTTAGATCTTGGGAAATACTTACTTTGTGGATATTATTTTTGGGCCTCTCCTCAGAAATCAGCCTCCATGCTGTGGAGAGCCCAGGCTACATGAAGAGGCCACATGTTTGTGCTTCTGTCAACAGTCCCAGTGGGTTCCAAGTCTTCCCAGTCCAGGTGCCAGGCAAGAGAGTGAAGAAGACTCCAAATGATTCCAAGAGGTCCCAGACATAGTGGAGCAGAGACAAGTCATCCTTGCTATCCTCTGTCTAAAACCTTGACCCAATGACCTGTGAGCATAACAAAATACTTATTGTTTTACACCAGTAACTTTGCAGGGGCTTTGTTGTATACCAACAAGGTAGCAGATCAACCCACCTCTCTCACCCTCTCCCTCGTTCATCTGTTCTAGATATGCTAGATTCTCTTAGTCTCTTGTCTGTGAAAGGATTCTCCTATCTGGACATCTTTGTGCTTACTGTGCCCTTTACCCAGCACTTTTTCCTTCCATTAATGTGTGGTTGTCTACTTACAATCTTTGATGGTTTAGCTGAATAGCCCCTTGTGGGAGAAATTCATTTTCTAACCACCCTGCCCAAAGTAACCTCCCTACACACCATCATAAATGTTTATAACAGTCTGAAATTATCTTTGGTATCTGTCTATGTGTTTATTACGTCTTGCTCCTATAGTATTTGCCATGTGAACAGGCAGTTTCTTCTATCTTATTCACAGACACATACACAGCACCTGAAATACGCTTTGAGAATAATAAAACATAATGAACATAAGCATATGTTTGATAGAGGCTCAAAACGTATATTCTGAGGCCCAAAACTGAAATTCAATTTTAAAAGTCTTTAATGAGACCTGTACTTTGATTTTCTTTGTTGTTGTTGTTGTTACAAAAAAGGCAAGCTTTTATTTTATTTTATTTTATTTTTATTATACTTTAAGTTCTAGGGTACATGTGCACAATGTGCAGGTTTGTTACATAGGTATAAATGTCCCACATTGGTTTGCTGCACCCATCAACTCATCATATACATTAGGTATTTCTCCTAATGCTTTCCCTCCCCTAGCCCTCCACCCCTCAACAGGCTCTGGAGTGTGATGTTCCCCTTCCTGTGTCCATGTGTTGTCATTGTTCAACTCCCACTTATAAGTGAGAACATGTGGTGTTTGGTTTTCTGTCCTTGTGATATTTTGCTGAGAATGATGGTTTCCAATTTCATCCATGTCCCTGCAAAGAACATCAACTCATCCTTTTTTATGGTTGCATAGTATTTCATAATGTATATGTGCCACATTTTCTTTATCCAGTCTAGTATTGATGGACATTTGGGTTGGTTTCAAGTCTTTGCTATTGTGAATAGTGCCGCAAAAAACATATGTGCAAGTTTCTTTATAGTAGCATGATTTATAATCTTTTGAGTATATTGGTAATGGGATTGCTAGGTCAAATGGTATTTCTAGCTGTAGATCCTTGAGGAATCACCACACTGTCTTCCACAATGGTTGACCTAATTTACACTCCCACTAACAGTGTAAAAGCATTCTTATTTCTCCACATCCTCCCCAACATCTGTTGTTTCCTGACTTTTTAATTATTGCCATTCTAACTGGCGTAAGATGGCATCTCATTTTAGTTTTGATTTGCATTTCTCTAATGAGCAGTGATGATGAGCATTTTTTTCATATGTCTGTTGGCTGCATAAATGTCTTCTTTTGAAAAGGGTCTGTCCATATCCTTTGCCCACTTTTTGATGGGGTTGTTTTTCCCTTGTAAATTTGTTTAAGTTATTTGAAGATTCTGGATATTAGCCCTTTGTCAGACGGATAGATTGCAAAAATTTTCTCCCATTCTGTAAGTTGCCTGTTCACTCTGATGATAGTTTATTTTGTGGTGCAGAAGCTCTTTAGTTTAATTAGATCCCATTTGCCTATTTTGGCTTTTGTTGCCATTGCTTTTGGTGTTTCAGTCATGAAGTCTTTGCCCACACCTGTGTCCTGAATGGTATTGCCTAGGTTTTCTTCTAGGATTTTTATGGTATTAGGGCTTACATTTAAGTCTTTAATCCATCTTGAGTTAACTTTTGTATAAAGTGTAAGGAAGGGATCCAGTTTCAGCTTTCTACACATGGCTAGCCAGTTTTCCCAACATCATTTATTAAATAGGGAATCCTTTCCCCATTTCTTGTTTTTGTCAGGTTTGTCAAAGATCATATGGTTGTAGCTGTGTGGTGTTATTTCTGAGGCCTCTGTTCTGTTCCACTGGTCTATATATCTGTTTTGGTACCAGTACCATGCTGTTTTGGTTACTATGCCTTGTAGTATAGTTTGAAGTCAGGTAGTGTGATGCCTCTAGCTTTGTTCTTTTGCTTAGGATTGTCTTGGTTATGTGGGCTCTTTTTGGTTCCATATGAACTTTAAAGTAGTATTTTCCAATTCTGTGAAGAAAGTCAGTGGCAGTTTGGTGGGAATAGCATTGATATAAATGTAATCTATATATAAACATAAGATTTATATATATAAATTACCTTGGGCAGGAAGGCCATTTTCAAGATATTGATTCTTCCTATCCATGAGTACAGAATGTTCTTTCATTTGTTTGTGTCTTCTTTTATTTCACTGAGCAGTGGTTTGTAGTTCTTCTTGAAGAAGTCCTTCACATCCCTTGTAAGTTGAATTCCTAGGTGTTTTATTATCTTTGTAGCAATTGTGAATGGGAGTTCACTCATGATTTGGCTCTGTTTGTCTGTTCTTGGCGTATAGGACTTCTTGTGATTTTTACACATTAATTTTGTATCTTGAGACTTTGCTGAAGTTGCTTTTCAGCCTAAAGAGATTTTGGGATGAGACAATGGGGTTTTCCAAATATACAATAACTTCATCTGCAAACAAAGACAATTTGACTTCCTCTCTTCCTATTTGAATAACCTTTATCTCTTTCTCTTGACTGATTGCCCTGGCCAGATATCCAATACTATCCAATACTATGTTGAATAGGAGTGGTGAGAGAGGGCATCCTTGTCTTTTGTTGGTGTTCAAAGGGAATGTTTCCAGTTTCTGCCCATTCAGTATGATATTACCTGTGGGTTTATCATAAACAGCTCTATTATGTTGAGATACGTTCGGCCAACACCTAGTTTATTGAGAGTTTTTAGCATGAAAGGCTTTTGAATTTTGTCTAAGGCCTTTTCTGCATCTATTGAGATAATCATGTGGTTTTTGTCATTGGTTCTGTTTATGTGATGGATTACATTTATTGATTTGTGCATGTTGACCCAGGCTTGCATCCCAGGGATGAAACCCACTTGATCATGGTGAATAAGTTTTTTGATGTGCTGCTGGATTTGGGTTGCCAGTATTTTATTGAGGATGTTCGCATCAACGTTCTTCAGAGATATTGGCCTAACATTCTGTTTTTTTGTTTTTGTTGTTGTTGTTGTATCTCTACCAGGCTTTGGTATCAGGGTGATGCTGGCCTCATAAAATGAGTTAGGGAGCATTCCCTTTTTTCTATTGACTGGAATAGTTTCAGAAGGAAAGGTACCAACTCCTCTTTGTACCTCTGATAAAATTAGGCTGTGAATCCGTCTGGTCCTGAAGCTTTTTTGGTTGGTAGGCTATTAATTATTGCCTCCATTTCAGAATCTATTATTGGTCTATTCAGAGATTCAACTTTTTCCTGGTTTAGTCTTGGGAGAGTGTATATGTCAGGAATTTATCCATTTCTTCTAGATTTTCTAGTTTATTTGCATAGAGATGCTTGCAGTATTCTCTGGTGGTAGTTTGTATATCTGTGGGATCAGTGATGATATCCCTTTTATCATTTTTTATTGCATCTATTTGATTCTTCCCTCTTTTCTTCTTTATTAGTCTCGCCAGCAATCTATTTTGTTGATCTTTTCATGAAACCAGCTCCTGGATTCATTGATTTTTTGAAGAGATTTTTGTGTCTCTATCTCCTTTAGTTCTGCTCTGATCTTGGTTATTTTTGTTCTTCTGCTAGCTTTTGAATTTGTTTGTTCTTGCTTCTCTAGTTCTTTTAATTGTGATGTTAGGGTGTCAATTTAGAATTTTCCTGCTTTCTCTTGCTGGCATTTGGTGCTATAAATTTCCCTCTACACACTGTTGTAAATGTCCCAAGATTCTAGTACATTGTGTCATTGTTCTCAATGGTTTCAAAGAACATCTTTATTTCTGCCTTCATGTCGTTATTTACCCAATAGTCATTCAGGAGCAGGTTGTACAGTTTCCTGGTAGTTGTGTGGTTTTGAGTGAGTTTCTTGATCCTGAGTTCTAATTTGATTGCACCGTGATCTGAGAGACAGTTTATTGTCATAGCTGTTCTTTTACTTTTGCTGAGGACTGTTTTACTTCCAGTCGTGTGGTCAATTATAGAATAAGTGTGATGTGGTGCTGAGAAGAATGTACATCTGTTGAGTTGGGTTGTAGAGTTCTGTAGATGTCTATTAGGTCTGTTTGGTACAGAGCTGAATTCAAGTCCTGGATATCCTTGTTAATTTTCTGTCTCATTAATCTGTCTAATATTGACAGTGGGATATTAAAGTCTCCCATTATTATTGTGTGGGAGTCTAAATCTCTTTGCAGGTCTCTAAGAGCTTGCTTTATTGCTTTATGAATCTGGGTGCTCCTGTTTTGGGTGCATATGTATTTAGGATAGTTAGCTCTTCTTGTTGAATTTATCCCTTTATTGTTATGTAATGGCCTTCTTTGTCTCTTTTGATCTTTCTTGGTTTAAAATCTGTTTTATCAGAGATGAGGATTGCAATCCCTGCTTTTTTTTAGCTTTCCATTTGCTTGGTAGATCTTCCTCCATCCCTTTATTTTGAGCCTATTTGTGCCTTTGCACATGAGATGGGTCTCCTGAATACAGCCCACTGATGGGTCTTAACTCTTTATCTAATTTGCCAGTCTGTGTCTTTTAGCCCATTTACATTTAAGGTTAATATTGTCATGTGTGAATTTAAACCTGTCATTATGGTGCTAGCTGGTTATTTCGCTCGTTAATTGATTCAGTTTCTTCATAGCATTGATGGTCTTTACCATTTGGCATGTTTTTGCAGGAGCTGGTACCAGTTGTTCCTTTCCATGTTTAGTGCTTCCTTCAAGAGCTCTTGTAAGGCAGGCCTGATGGTGACAAAAATCTCTCAGCATTTGCTTGTCTGTAAAGGATATTATTTCTCCTTCACTTATGAAGCTTAGTTTGGCTGGATATGAGATTTGGGGTTGAAAATTCTTTTCTTTAAGAATGTTGATTATTGCCCCCCACTCTCTTCTGGCTTGTAGGGTTCCTGCTGAGAGATCTGCTGTTAGTCTGATGGGCTTCCCTCTGTGGGTAACCCGACCTTTCTCTCTGGCTGCCCTTAACATTTTTTCCTTCATTTCAACCTTGGTATATCTGACAGTTACGTGTCTTGGGGTTGCTCTTTTCAAGGAGTATCTTTCTGGTGTTCTCTGTATTTCCTGAATTTGAATGTTCGCCTGCCTTTCTAGGTTGGAAAAGTTCTGCTGGATAATATCCTGAAAAGTGTTTTCTAACTTGATTCCATTCTCCCCGTCACTTTCAGGTACACCAATCAAACGTAGATCTGGTCTTTTCACATAGTTCCATATTTCTTGGAGGCTTTGTTCACTTCTTTTCACTCTTTTATCTCTAATCTTGACTTTTCACTTTATTTCATTAATTTTATCTTCAATCACTGACATCCTTTCTTCTGCTTGATCAAGTCAGCCACTGAAGCTTGTGTATGCTTCCCAGTGTTCTCATATTATGGTTTTCAGATCCATCAGGTCATTTAAGCTCTTTTCTACACTAATTATTCTAGTTAGCCACTCATCTAACCTTTTTTCAAACTTTTTAGGTTCCTTAAGATGGGTTAGAACATGCTCCTTTAGCTCGGAAAAGTTTGTTATTACTGACCTACTGAAGCCTACTTCTGTCAACTTGTCAAACTCATTCTCTGTCCAGTTTTATTCCCTTGCTGCAGAGGAGTTGTGTTCCTTTGGAGAAGAAAAGGCTCTCTAGTTTTTGACATTTTCAGCCTTTCTGCTCTGGTTTCTCCCCATCTTTGTGGTTTTATCTACCTTTGGTCTTTGAAGTTGGTGACCTATGGATGAAGTTTTGGTGTGAATGTCCTTTTTGTTAATGTTGATGCTATTCCTTTCTGTTTGTTAATTTTCATTCTAACGGATAAGCCCCTCAACTGCAGGTCTGTTGGAGTTTGCTGGAGGTCCACTCAAGATCCTGTTTGCCTGGGTATCACCAGCAGAGCCTGTAGAACAGCAAATATTGTTGCCTGATCCTTCCTCTGGAAGCTTCATCTCATAGGGGTACCTGCCTGCATGATGTGTCTGTTGGCCCCTACTGGGAGGTGTCTCCCGGTCAGACTACATGGGGGTCAGGGACCCACTTGAGGAGGCAGTCTGTCCATTATTGGAGCTCGAATGCCATGCTGAGAGAACCACTGCTCTCTCTAGAGCTGTCAGACAGGGACATTTAAGTCTGCAGAAGCTGTCTGCTGCCTTTTGTTCAGATATGCCCTGCCCTGAGAGGTGGAATCTATAAAGGAAGTAGGCCTTGCTGAGCTGCGGTGGACTCCGCCCAGTTCAAGCTTTTCTGCCGCTTTGTTTACACTGTTAGCATAGAATCACCTACTCAAGCCTCAGCAATGGTGGACACACCTCCCCAACAAGCTCCAACATTCCAGGTCGATCTCAGACTGCTGCACTAGCAGTTGGCAAGGCTCCGTGGGCGTGGGACCTGCTAAGTCAGTCACAGGAGGGAATCTCCTGGTCTGCCAGTTGTGAAGACCATGGGAAAAGTGCAGTATTTGGGCAGCAGTGTACTGTTCCTTCAGGTACAGTCACTCATGGATTCCCTAGGCTAGGAAAGGGAAATCCCCCAACCCCTTGTGCTTCCTGCATGAGGCTATGCCCCGCCCTGCTTTGGCTCACCCTCTGTGGGCTGCACCCCCTGTCCAACACATCCCAATGAGATGAACCAGGTGCGTGCCTCAGTTAGAAATGCAGAAATTGCCCATCTTCTGCATCAATCTTGCTGGGAGCTGTAGACTGGAGCTGTTCCTATTCAGCCATCTTGGAATTGAACTGTACTGGGTTATTTGAACTAACCAAGGTTATTCCAAAGCAAGTGTACTGTGGACATTATGACAGTACTTTCTTTATACATATGACCATTTTCTTATAAAACAATAGTATGAGACAATATATTGCAATCTATAAAATGCTATATAATGAATTCCTGATAGAATTAGTAATACCTATTTTTATTGAATTAGGATAAAGTATCACAGAAAAATATAACTAATAAAGAAAATTTCACTGTGTCTCTTCTAGGGTCACTACTGATTCATCTATGGTTTTATATTAATTTTCCTGCACAGTTATAATTGATACTATGAATTAAAAAATGATTCCTATCTTTATTTCAACAATTCTCTTTCTCTTTTTACTTAAATATAGTTTGTACTTATATATTCCTCTCAAATTGAGTATAATATTCTAAGTTTTCTTGCTACTTCCCTGTATTTGGCACATATATGTGGGTGTATATTGTGTGTGTGTGTACATGTATATATAATTGATCAGCCAGTATAGAGAGTTTCTGCATAAACTCACCCCCAAATATAATTTATCCTATTATTAATATTTTGTATTTGTGTGGTACATTTGTTAAAATTAATGAACCAATATTGAACCATTATTATTAACTGAAGTTCATAGTTTACGTTAAGATTCATACTGTGTGTGTTTTAAATTCTACAGATTTTTGATCAATACATCCTGTCATGTATCCACATTCACAGTGGCATACAGATTAGTTTCATCACCCTAAACCCCCCTGTGCTTCACCTGTTCATTCCTCCCTGGATCCCTTCCAGGCACCTGGCAATGACCTGTCTTTTTATTGTCTTGATAGCTATGCCTTTTTCATAATTGTATTTAGTTAGAATCATATAATATGTAGTCTTTTCAACCTAGTGTATTTCATTTAGCAATTAAGTTTCCTGTATGTCTTTTGGTGGCTTGATATTGCACTTCTTTTTACTTCTGAATAATGTTCCATTGAATGGATGTACCCTGAGTTTATGAATTCCTTCACCCCTTGAAGGACATCTTGTTTGTTTCCAGCTTTTGGAATTTATGAATAAAGCTCCTCTAAACATTTTTGTGCAGGTTTGTGCTTTGTATATGATTATTATAAGTTATTATTGTTTTCTAGTTAGTCTTCCAGTGTCCATTGTTTGAACAATTACAATTATTCATTTGTTCCAAGATGATCTCTCAGAGATATAAACCTGTTGCTGTCACCATTCTGCTGAAAGCCTTAAGGATATACTCAGTTAAATTCAAATATTAATATGACATACAGGGATTCCTCGTTTTATTATGGTTCACTCTATTCCTCATAAATTGAAGGTTTGTGGCCATCCTGTGTCTAGCAAGTTTGTGGTGTCATTTTTTTGTAACAGCATGTGCTCACCTTGTTTCTGTGTCACATTTTGGTAATTGTCACAATATTTCAAACTTTTTCATTATTATTAAATCTATTACAGTGGTCTGTGATCAATGGTCTTTGATGGTACTACTGTAATTGTTTTGGGGCACCATGACCCTTGCCTATATAAGCAGCAAAATTAATTGATGTGTTGTGTGTTTTCTGACTGTTCCCCCAGTAGGCTGTTCCCTACCTCTCTCCTTCTTGGGCTTCTCTATTCCTTGAGACACAATAACATTGAAATTATGCCAATTAATAGCCCCGCTATGGCTTCTAAGTGTGTTCCAGTAAATACACAAATGATAAAAAAGTAAAAACAGCCTTATTGCTGAGAAAGTTTTAGTGGTCTGGGTAAGAGAAAAAATAGCCACATTTCCTTAAGAGAAAGTCTAATCCACAGCAAGACCCTAACTCTCTTTAATTCTACAAAGGCTGAGAGAGATGAGGAAGCTGCCAAAGAAAAGTTGGAAGCTAGCAGAAGTTGGCTCATGAGGTTTAAGGAAACAAGCAATCTCCATAACATAAAAGTGCAAGGTGAAGCAGCAAGTACTAATATAGAAGTAGGAAGTTATATAGATCTACTAAGATCTTTTGTAGGTGATGAAGGTGGCCATACTAAACAACAGATTTTCAATGTAGACAAAACATCTAGGACTTTCATAGCTAGATAGAAGAAGTCAATGCCAGGCTTCCCCCAAAGGATAGGCTAACTTTCTTGTTAGGGCCTAGTACAGCTGGTGACTCTAAGCTGAAGCCCATGTTCAGTTACTATTCTAAAAATCCTATGTCTTTAAGAATTAGGCAGAATCCTACTCTTCTTGTGCTCTATAAATGGAATAACAAAGTCCAGATGATAGCGCATACGTTTACAGCATGATTTATTGAACATTTTAAGCCCATTGGCTTAAAAGTAGTTATACATACTACTAAGAAAAGAAGATTCCTTTCAAAATATTACAGCTCATTGTCAATACACCTAGTCACCCAAAGGCTCTCTGATGAAGATGTACAAGGAGATTAATATTGTTTTCATGCCTAGTCACACAACATTCATTCTGAAGTCCATGAATCAAGCAGTAATTTTAACTTTCAAGTTTTTAAATTTAAGATACATATTTTATAAGGCTATAGGTGTCATAGATAATGATTCTGAGGATGGATCTGGGCAAAGTAAACTGAAAATCTTCTAGAAATGATTCCTTCTTCTAAATGACATTAAGAACACTCATGATTCATGAGAGGAGGTCAAAATATCAACATTAACTAAAGTTTGTAAGTTGATTTCAACCGTTATGGTGAATGATTTTTTGAGGCGTTCAAGACTATACTGGAGGAAGTAACTGCAGATATGGTAGAAATATTAAGATTACTAGAATAACAAATGGAGCCTGAAGATATATGACTGAATCACTGTAATCTTACAATAAATCTTGAAAGGATGAGAACTTATGCCTTATGAACGAGCAAAGAATGTGATTTCTTGAGATGAAATGTGCTGGTGAAGACGCTGTGAACATTGTTTAAATGACAACAACAAAAACTGAAATATTATATAATTTAACTGATGAGGCATCAGTAGAATTTGAGGAGACTGGCTCCAATTTTGAAAGAAGCTTTGCATACTATGAAGAAACTTTTAGTAAAAGAGAGAGTTAATATTGATGCAGCAAACTTCATTGTTATCTTATTTTAAGAAATTGCCAGGCCGGACATGGTGGCTCAGGCCTGTAATACCAGCACTTTGGGAGGCCGAGGCGGGTGGATCACCTGAGGTCAGGAGTTTGAGACTAACCTGGCTAACATGGTGAAACCCCGTCTCTACTAAAAATACAAAAATTAGCCTGTTGTGGTGGCACACGCCTATTATCCCAGCTACTCAGGAGGCTGAGGCAGGAGAATTGCTTGAACCTGGGAGGCCAAGACTGCAGTGAATCAAATCGCACCACTGCACTCCAGCCTGAAGCAAGACTCCATCAAAAAAAAAAAAAAAAAAGAAAGAGAAAAGAAAGAAAGAAGAAAGAATAAAAGAAAGAAGAAAGAAAAAGAAACAGAAAGAAAAAGAGAAAGAAAGAAAAAGAAACAGAAATAAAGAAGAAAGAAAGAAAGAAAGAAAGAAAGAAAGAAAGAAAGAAAGAAAG
>NC_045449.1:40456595-40499408 GCF_002776525.5 Piliocolobus tephrosceles | reverse complement strand
AAGAAAGAAAGAAAGAAAGAAAGAAAGAAAGAAAGAAAGAAAGAAAGAAAGAAAGAAAGAAAGAAAGAAAGAAAGAAATTGCTACACACAGTTGCCTCGACATTCAGCAACCACCCCTCTGATCAATCAGCAGCCATCAACCTTGAGACAAGACCTTTCACCAGCAACAGGATTTCACCTCATTAAAGGCTCAGAGGATCATTAACATTTTTTTAGCAATAAAGTATTTTTTTTTTTGGATTTTTAGTAGAGACAGGGTTTCACCGTGTTAGCCAGGATGGTCTCAATCTCCTGACCTCGTGATCCGCCCATCTTGGCCTCCCAAAGTGCTGGGATTACAGGCTTGAGCCACCGCGCCCGGCAATAAAGTATTTTTAACTAAACCAAGGTATGTACATTTTTTACATAATCCCATTACACATTTAGTAGACTGCAGTAAAGTTAAACATAACTTCTCTATGCACTGTGAAACAAAATATTACATGTAACTTGCTTTATTACAATATTTACTGTATTGCAGTGGCATGGAACTGAACTAACAATATCTCTTAGGTGTGCCTGTGAACGGCTTTTTAATCATCACATTCCAGAGGATCTCTCTGAAGTTATACTATGCCATCATGCCGTCTGCACCCTCTGCCCTTCAGACTTAGTAAAACACCTCTCTTCCCAGGTTATAGATCGTATGCCTATGGAATTTGCTGATCTCTGGGCCTAGACTGCCCTTCTTCCTCTTGTCAGCCTCTTGAATTCCTATTCAAACAACCGTCTCCCATTGATGTCTCGGTCAACTCCCAAAATAACCTCTCTCCTGTACATCCTAAGAGTTCTAGGAGCATATGTCCATGATAGTATCCACCCCAGTACACTGTAGAAATTTCTTCTTTTGTCTCTGTCCCTCCCTAGGTTGTGGAGGCACATTGTATGTTCATGATAGTCTGCTTAGATTGGAAAGTAAATCATGAGATTTTGTAAAGTATACTGGAGGCATCAATAGACAAACTTTGAGTTCCAGCTTTGCCCCTTACTAGCTTGTCCCATGAGCTCTTGCAAGTCATCCAATGCTTCAGAACTCTGGTTTTTATTTTAAAAATGTAAAGTATTCTCTGTTTCACATAATTACTATAAATATTAGTGTCTGCAGATTTTTATTAACTGTAAAGTGCTGAACATAAAAAATGTTTTCAATAGATTTGCAAGTACAAAACCTTGAAGTTATCATTAACAGTGTAACTCCTTCAAAAATCACAAATCATTTATAGTCATGAAATGTAAATAGCTATAACCAATGTAAGAAGTAATTTCATGCGATCTTTAATTTTAAAAATGAGGAAATCTTTATCTTAATAGGTTAAATCGGTTGCCTAAGATCACGCAACAATGACACAGTCGAATTGTAGTAGAATTTATCGTAGCCACAGAGTTATAGATGAGGAAGATTTGTTACATTGCAATGGGATAAATCTTGAAAATCATTGGAGCCAAATAATATTTTTAAATTATCTAGCATATTTACAACTTTAGATGCAAAGTTACTCTTATGAGAAGATTTAATCCCAATAAGAAATTCAATTTTATATTTTTTTTATTAATCTGACCATAAAGAACACTTGATCTTCTATCAGAGTCATTTCTGATAAAGCGCATAGATTACTAAGAATGGAAAGTTGTCATTTAGGAATAATATATTATAACAAATATACATATTACATACATATTACGAACTTTGAATCATAGAGTATTCCATACCTTTAAACAGCCCTCCCACTACCCCCATCTATGTCCATTCATATGGTTTTATCCTTTTAAATTAGGACCCTGATTCGTACTGCAAATTAAATATTTCACGGGTGGTAAGCACTTTCAAAGGCAAAGGTATCAAAATGGAAAACTAGGGACAAAAACTAAGGAAATAAAGTCTAAAAGAATTATTTTATTAATATAGGGGAAAACAAAAACAACTGCTATTTAAAACTGATGTCAGCCACTTCTGTCCATAAGAAAAATCATATGAATTTTCTTCTGAGTAGATAGAGCAATGTTCAAAGACATATATTGATGGTTTATGGTGGTTGAGCTTTCAGACATGATGTGAGAGGACTGAGGACAGCTGATAGGAAGAGGAAGAGAGGAGCGCACACAGGGAGAAACTCAGAAACATGAGGGAGGGATGACATTTTATTTCTAGAGCAGACTGGGGTGAGGTTAAAGCTAGGACAGAAAACAGAAGATCCATAAGAGGAGAGACTTGAGAGAGAGCAAAGAATTTAGCAGAACAAAAATAAATAACTCAATCAAAATCAGAATATGAGTTAGTGCAATGACAAGTCCTCTATTTGTCCCTGGACTTATTTGGAGTGAGACTTATGCTCTGCCGTAGATGATATTCTGGTTCAAAATACTTCTGCTTACATCTTGAAAGGCAAGGTGATGTAATACTTAAAAGTCATCATTAGTTTTTTTTCATGACAATGTTTTTCTATATTTTTAAACTATCTGTAGTGTTATACATAATGATGATTTTTTTGTAAAGAGCGTATAGTTGGGTCTTGCTTTATTATACAGGCTGATAATCTCTTCCTTTTAATTAAAGTGTTTTATCTATTTATACTTGATATAAACAGTGTTCTGGTTGGATACAAGACTAACTTCTTGCTAATTATTTTCTATTTGAAACACATACTCTTGGTTCAATTTTTCTTCCTTTCTTGCCATCTTTTGGATTAAATCTGTATTTGATTAGGATTCCATTTTAGGTCTCCAGTTGACTTTTTTGTTAGTATTTGCTCTGGATATGGCAAAATGGTTCTGTAACTTATCATCATATGCTATAAATTAGAAAGTTTTAGTGAGAGTGACAACCTTGTCACCTTAAGGAAGAAGGCAACGTGAATGAGCTAACATTCTGGAAATAGGTTATCTTAATTATGCTTTGCTTTCTGTAATATACAAATTCCAGATTTCACTGGATATATTAATCTGTAACATATTAATGTATGCTATAAATAATTTGTGAATATTACAATGGTATAATTTAATTAAATATGAATTCAATTACATTTTTTGCCATTTTGGAATACATCTACCTTGTACACGTGTTTTAAACCCAAAAGTTATATTTTTTAGTTTAAATAATTATCTAAAATAAATGAAGAAGAGAGAAATATACGTATTTTCTATTCAGCTACAAATTCTCCAGTTCTGGATCTCTTCATTCCTATGTGCAAAGCATTTTTCTCGAAGATTTTCTTAAACATTCCGTATGGTCCAGATATGTTGGTAATAAAGACTCACAGCTTTCACCTGCAAATGTCTTCATTTCACTTTTATTTTTGAAGGATATCAACAATGTATACAGAATTCTAGATTAAGAATTGTAATTTTTTTCTTTCAACATATTAAAAAATATTGATTTATTAAATAATAGTTTGCATTCTGATGAGAAATCATTGGACATTCCTATCACTTTTCCCAGAATATAATGTGAATGTTTGTATTGATTTTTATTCTGGTTTTGAGTTATAATTTATTAGTTTCATTTCTTAATCTTGTTGTTTAGGTATATTAGTGAGAACTCCAATGTCTTAGTTGGAATCTTAGTGTTCTTTATCCTCTGATGCCTTAACATGTATTGCTTTATTTTTAGTTCTCAAAAAAAGAACTATGATGTATCTAAGTATTGTGCGTGTTTGCTTATTCTGCTTGATTTTGCTTGACTTCTTAGTTTTGTGAGCTAATACTTTTCATCACAATTTGAAAATTTGTTTTCAATTATTTTTTAAAATATTTTATGTCCCAATTTGTTTTACTTTTCTTCCAACTCCAATTATACATACAATATTTGTTATGTTCCTGAAGACTATTAAGGTTTTTTTCAGCCTTTTCTATTTCTAAAGCATTGGTTTGGATAGTCTATATTACCTTATTTTCAAGTTCAGGTTGTTTAAGTTTAATAATCTTTTATTCTCTGGTCTCCTATCAATTGTTAAGGCCAGCTCGTAAACTGTTCATTTTAGATTTTATATTTTTCAGGTCTAGAGATTTTATTTCTCTGCTGATATTTCCTATCAAATTATTTATTATGTTCATGCTTTCTGTAAAATTTGTAAATGCATTTTTGATTTATTTTATTTTATTTTATTTCATTTTTAACTTTTGTCTTAAATTCAGTGGGTACCTGTGCAGGTTTGTTACCTGGATAAATTGTGTCATGCTGAGGTTTGGAGTACAAATATACCATCACCCAGGTACTGACTGAGCATAGTACCCAATAGTTAGCTTTTTGACCCTTTTCCTTCTCTATCCATCCCCTTTTAGTAGTCCCCAGTGTCTATTGTTCCCATCTTTATGTCCATGAATATTCAATATTTAGACCCTACTTACAAGTGAGAACATAAAATATTTTATTTTCTGTTTCTGCATTAATCTGCTTAGGAAAATGGCCTCCAGTTTCATTCGTGTGGCTGCAAAGAACATAACTTTATTCTTTTTAATGGCTGTGTAGTATTCCATTGTGCATATGTACCATATTTTCTTCATCCACTTCACCATCCATGGGCACTTAGGTTGACTGTATGTTTTTGCTACTGTGAATAGTGCTGTGATGACCATGAGAGCATATGTCTTTTTGATAGAACAGTTTGTTTCCATTTGCATAATAAATTAGTCTGTTTGCACATTGCTGTAAAGAAATACCTGAGACTGGGTAATGTATAAGAAAGGAAGATTAATTGGCTCACAGTTCTGCAGGCTATATAGAAAGCATAGTAGTTTCTGCTTCTGGGAGGCCAGAGGAAGCTTCCAAACATGGAGTAAGGTGAAGGGGGAGCAGACGTCTTACACTGCAGGAGCAGAAGCAAGACAGAGAGAAGTGGGCAGGGGGGAGTAATGTGCACTTTTATACAACTAGATCTCATGAGAAGTCACTCACTATCATGAGAACAGCACCGATGTGCACTTTTATACAAGTAGGTCTCATGAGAAATCGCTCACTATCATGAGAACAGCACCAAGGGATTGGTGCAAAATCATTAATAAGAAATCTACCCCCATGAACCAAATCACCTCCCACCAGGACTCACTTCCAATATTGGTGATTACAATTCAACATGAGATTTGGGCAGGGACACAGATCCAAACCATATCAGATATATACCCAGTAGTGTTATATAATGCTGGATAGAATGGTAGCTCTGTTTTAAGTTCTTTGAGAAATTTCCAAATTTATTTCCACTGTGGTTTGCCACTTACAAATTTCTTCTGCTAGATACCCTAAATCATCTCTCTCAAGTTCAAAGCTCCACCGATCTAGGGGAGAGGCAAAATGCTGCCAGTCTGTTTGCTAAAGCATAAGAAGAAAGAAGAATGACCTTTGCTCCAGTTCCCAACAAGTTCCTCACCTCCATCTGAGACCACTTCAGCTGGACTTCATTGTCCATATAACTGTAAGTATTTTGGCCAAAACCATTCAACAAATCTCTAAGAGGTTGCAAACTTTCCCACATCTTCCTGTCTTCTTCTGAGCCCTCCAAACTGTTCTAACCTCTGCCTGTTACACAGTTCCAAAGTCACTTCCACACTTTCAGGTATCTTTATAGCAGCACCCCATGATCTGTGGTAGCAATTTACTGTATTTGTCTGTTCTCACACTGCTAACAAACACATACCCACGACTGGGTAATTTTTGAAAGAAAGAGGTTTAATTGACTCACAGTTCAGCCTGTCTGGGGAGGCCCCAGGAAATTTACAATCATGGCAGAAGGGGAAGCAAACACATCCTTCTTCACATAGCAGCAGGAAGGAGAAGCACAAAGCAAAAGGAGGAAAATCCCCTTATAAAACCATCAGATCTCATGAGAACTCACTCACCATCACAAGAACAGCATGAGGGTAACCACCTCTATGGTTAAATTACCAGGTCCCTCCCACCAGGTCCCTCCCATGACATGTGAGGATTACGGGAATTACAGTTCAAGATGGGATTTGGGTGGGGACACAGCCAAACTGTATCAATCTGAGCATTAAAGGCTCAATATTTTACAGAAGCATCAAGATCATTCCAATGCAGATTTCTGAGGCCCCTTCTCTGTGTAGCTTATTTAGTTATGGTAGCCTGGATATCGGTTTCCTCAGTAACTCCAAATTCTGATCTCTGTCTTCTGTTTTAGCCATATCCTCTCCTCAACATAGATTCTACTTCATTGAGTTCCAAGAGCCTCCAGGAGGAAAACTAGTGCAATTATAGAGCTCTCCTCATGTGTTTCCCTTGTCTCTGGAATCACATTCCTATGCTAACTGTTCAATGTCTGAAACCAGTGGCCTTTGTACATTTTGTCAGGATTTGGGGTTTATTGTGGGAAAATCAGTGTGGAGCCAGTACCTCCATCATGTCCGGAAAAGAACGTCCTAAAGCTGCTCTTTCTTATCACTGTATTTATCTCAGGACCATTGTAAAGTGTAAAACAACAACAACAACAACAACAACAACAACAACAACAACAATACTTGTTTCCTTTATGTCAAAGCCATTTTGTTGATGTACATACAAACCTCTTCGTTTACTGATTTTTCACTCTCATTTATTTTTAAAAAAATTAAAAGAAAAGCCCCTGGTTTGCAGCCTCTTCTTTGCCCTCTGTGTTATTAAAATCTTAAGAAACTTCAAGGTCCATGTGGTGATACATACAACATTCTGATCTTCAGTTCTCTGATTTGTTTCTCTACCGTTGCTTTCTATTTGTCTTCAGGTCTATGGCTCACTTTTATAACTTCTCTCCATGTTTGCCATCACTTGAAATATATTCTATCTCTTATGTCATAAATTCAGGCACCTACTACTTCAAACACAGCCTCCTGTTTATTTACTAACCTATCCCCATGTCTTCAGTCATTTAACTTCCTTAGGACCTCCAGCATACACTTACGTATCCATGTCCTTTCTACCTTTTCCTTTTGACTAAATCTCCCATGCTGTGTACCCACTTCAATAACATTCTTGCTAATATTCTCAGAAACCTCATTTACTTGACTTGTCATACTCTACCTTACCCTACCCTCCCCTAACCCATCAAAACAAAACATGACACTCAGTTTTCATCTATCTGCCTTCTCTGCAGCAAGAAGCTAAACATAGTACAGCAATAGCACCCTACTCGGATTGGTGCCACTAAAATTTGTGATTCTCAACATCCTATGAGACTTTAAACTTTCATAAAATGTCCATGTTTCTTTAGCCATGTTTCTCTTTTGTTTGCCTCAGAAACTATTAGGTTGGTGCAAACACAATTGCGGTTTTTGCCATTAACTAGATCTCACGAGAAATCAAAAGTAATGGCAAAAACTGCAATTACGTTTGCACCAACCTAAATATATCAAATACATCTACTTATTTCTAATTCCTGACACCTTCACTCACTGTCTAATACTCAGCCAATGTCCTTTCTTTGAATGGAAGTCATTACTTGAAAAATAGTTCTATTTCCTTGAATCAAACAGACCAGCATCAATACCCATCTTATCTATCTCTTCTGCAACAATCAAATGGGTAATGTGTCCCTTCTCCTGCCAAAGTTTCATCACCCCACCCATGATCTGAACTGTGAACTCTTTTTGTTTTTCTTTGAGATGGAGCCTCACTTTGTCACCCAGGCTGCAGTGCAATGGTGCGATCTCGGCTCACTGCAACCTCCGCCTCCCAAGTTTAAGCAATTCTCCTGCCTCAGCCTCCTGAGTAGCTGGAATTATAGGCGGCTGCCACCACGCCCGGCTATTTTTTGTATATTTAATAGAGATGGAGTTTCACAATGTTGGTCAGACTGGTCTCAAACTCCTGACTTTGTGATCCGCCCACCTCGGCCTCCCAAAGTGCTGGGATTACAGGTGTGAGCCACAGCATCCAGCCTGTGAACTGTTTTCTCGATCTCCCTATCTCTTCAAAGCTTCCCCTTCTACTGGCTTCTTTCTGTTAGCATGTATAACACACATATTCAAGTCTATTTTTCCATAAGTCTCTCTTGATGTCAGGTCCCCTCTAACTCTATTTCTCTTTTCTCTCTTATAGAGAAGCTCTACAGCCAGGCTGTCCAAGTTCATATCCCAGATTTGCCACTTACTAGCTGATTACTATTAATGTAACGTTTAGCAACTCATCTAGCCTAAATGTGATTTCTTCCTCTGTAATATTAACACCTATTTCATAGCTTAGACTAAATGGTAATATATGTGAAGCATTTGTAAATGCCTAGAAAATCAAACGCTAAGTAAGTATTGGATACAGTCATACATATTATTATTGTTTAAGTGAAACTTTTTGGAACAAGTATTAATACAAGTTATATAGACTTTCTTATTTTCCTATTGCTACTCAGCACTCAGATATCTGGCAGCTGTGTCAAATATTCAGTGAAATGTTCTTGCCAAGACATTGTTAAATCCAGGAGATATTTCTCAGTTTTTCTTATCTGACTTTTGCCAGCATTTCACATTGCTGATCATTTCCTAGTTCCTATAACATCCCATTCTCTTGATCTCTGTGGAATAATTCTCTCTGGGATTTCTCCTACCCTTTGGGTATTCCTTCTTACTATATTTTGCATTTTTTTTCTTCTTTTTCTTTTTTTGCTTTCATTTTACGTGTTAACTGTCTTAAATGCCAGGATTTTCCAGAATTCTCTTTTAGATTCTCTTCTCACTCTACACATTGTTCCTGATCTCATCACACCCTGTGTTTTCAATATACTTGCTGAATTTTTAAAATCACTGTCTTCAGTTAAAACCTATCTCCTGAGCACCCAATCAATTTAGCTACTAAAGTCTCCATGGGGATCTTAGATTCAACACATATAAAATGTAACCTATGTCAGTTGCTTCCAAGATGGCCAAATAGGAACAGCTCTGGTCTGCAGCTCCCAGCAAGATCAAGGCAGAACACGGGTGATTTCTGCATTTCCAACTGAGGTACTTGGTTCATCTCATTGAGACTGGTTGGACAGTGGGTGCAGCCCATAGAGGGCGAGCTGAAGTAGGGCAGGGCATCGCCTCACCCAGGAAGCACAAGGGATCGGGAGATTTCCCTTTCCTAGCCAAGGGAAGTTATGACAGACTGTATCAGGAGAAATGGTACACTCCTGACCAAATACTGCACTATTCTCATGGTCTTAGCAACTGGCAGACCAGGAGATAGCTTCCCATGCCTGGCTCGGCAGGTCCCATGCCTGCAGAGCCTTGCTCACTGCTAGCATGGCAGTCTGAGATTAACCTGCGATGCTGCAGCTGGATAGGGGAGGGGTGTCCACCATTGCTGAGGCTTGAGTAGCTCACAGTGTAAACAAAGAGACCTGGAAGCATGAACTGGGTGGAGCCCACTGCAGCTCAGCAAGGCCCACTGCCTCTATAGATTCTACCTCTGGGGCAGGGCATACTAGAACCACAGGCAGCAGACACCTTCTGCAGACTTAAACATCCCTGTCTGACAGCTCTGAAGAGAGCACTGGTTCTCTCAGTGTGGTGTTTGACCTCCAATAACAGACAGACTACCTCCTCAAGCAGGACTCTGACCCCATGTAGCATGACTGGGAAACACCTCCCAGTAGGGGCCGAGAGACACCTCAAACAGGTGGGTACTCCTCTGGGGACGAAGCTTCCAGAGGAAGGATCAGGCAGCAATATTTGCTATTCTATAGCCTCCGCTGGTGATAGCCAGCAAACAGGGTCTGGAGTGGAGCTCCAGCAAACTCCAACAGACCTGTAGCTGAGGGGTCTGACTTTTAGAAGGAAAATTAACAAACAGAAAGGAATAGCATCAACATCAACAAAAAGGACATCCACACCAAAACCCCATCTGTAGGTCACCAACCTCAAAGACCAAAATTAGATAAAACCACAAAGGTGGGGGGAAAACAGAGCAGAAAAGCTGAAAATTCCAAAAAACAGAGTGCTTCTTCTCCTCCAAAGGATTGCAGCTCCTTGCCAGTGAGGGAACAAAACTGGATGGAGAATGAGTTTGATGAGTTGACAGAAGTGGGCTTCAGAAGGTCGGTAAAAACAAACATCTCCGAGCTCTAACCCATCACAAGGAAGCTAAAAACCTTGAACAAAGGTTAGACAAATGGCTAACCAGAATAAACAGTGTAGAGAAGACCTTAAATGACCTTATGGAGCTGAAAACCATGGCACAAAAACTTCATGACACATGCACAAGCTTCAGTAGCCGATTCGACCAAGTGGAAAAAAGGATATCAATGATTGAAGATCAAATTAATGAAATAAAGTGAGAAGACAAGATTAGAAAAAAAAGAGTGAAAAGAAACAAAACCTCCAAGAAATATGGGACTATGTGAAAAGACAAAATCTATGTTTGATTGGTGTACTGGAAAGTGATGGGGAGAATGGAACCAAGGTAGAAAACAATCTTCAGGATATTATCCAGGAGAAATTCCCTAACCTAGCAAGACAGGCCAACATTCAAATTCAGGAAATACACAGAGAACACCACAGAGATACTCCTCAAGAGGAGCAACCCCCAGACACAAATTGTTAGATTCACCAAAGTTGAAATGAAGGAAAAAATGTTAAGGGCAGCCAGAGAGAAAGGTTGGGTTTCCCACAAAGGGAAGCCCATCAGACTAACAGTGGATCTCTTGGCAGGAACCCTACAAGCCAGAAGAGAGTGGAGGCCAATGTTCAACATTCTTAAAGAAAAGAATTTTCAACCCAGAATCTCATATCCAGCTAAACTAAGCTTCATAAGTGAAGGAGAAATAAAATCCTTTACAGACAAGCAAATGTTGAGAGATTGTGTTACCACCAGGCCTGCCTTACAAGAGCTCCTGAAGGAAGCAGTAAACACGGAAAGGAACAAGCGGTACCAGCTACTGCAAAAACATGCCAAATGGTAAAGACCACAGATGCTCTGAAGAACCTGCATCAATTAGTAGGCAAAATAACCAGCTAACATCATAATGACAGGATCAAATTCACATATAATAATATTAACCTTAAATGTAAATGGGCTAAATGCCCCAATTAAAAGACACAGACTGACAAATTGGATAAAAAAAGAGTCAAGACTTATCGGCGTGCTGTATTCAGGAGACCCATCTCACATGCAGAGATGCACATAGGCTCAAAATAAAGGGATGCAGGAAGATCTACCAAGCACATGGAAAGCAAAAAAAGCAGGGGTTCCAATTTTAGTCTCTGATAAAACACACTTTAAACCAACAAAGATCAGAAGAGACAAAGAAGGCCACTAAAAAATGGTAAAGGGATCAATTCAACAAGAAGAGCTAACTATCCTAAATATATATGCACCCAATACAGGAGCACCCAGATTCATGAACCAAGTCCTGAAAGACCTACAAAGAGACTTGGACTCCCACACAATAATAGTGGGAGACTTTAACACCCATCTGTCAATATTAGACAGATCAACGAGACAGGAGGTTAACAAGAATATCCAGGACTTGAACTCAGCTCTGGACCAAGCAGACCTAATAGACATCTACAGAACTCTACACCCCAAAGCAACAAAATATACATTCTTCTTGGCACCACATTGAACTTATTCTAAAATTGACCACATAATCGGTAGTAAAACACTCCTGGGCAAATGTGAAAGAGTAGAAATCACAACAAACTGTTTCTCAGAATACAGTGTAATCAAATTATAACTCAGGATCAAGAAACTCACTCAAAACTGCCCAACTACATGGAAACATAATAACCTTCTCTGAATGCTCAGTGAATAACAAAGTGAAGGCAGAAATAAAGATGTGCTTTGAAACTAAAGAGAACAAAGACACAATGTACCAGAATTTCTGGGACACTTTTACAGCAATGCGTACAGGGAAATTTATAGCACTAAATGCCCACAAGAGAAAGCAGGAAAGATCTAAAATTGACACCCTAACATCACAATTAAAAGAATTAGAGAAGAGCAAAAAAATTCAAAAGTTAGCAAAAGGCAAGAAATAACTAAGATCAGAGCAGAACTGAAGGAAATAGACACACACACACACACAAAAACCTTCAAAAAAATCAATGAATCCAGGAGTTGGTTTTTAGAAAAGATCAACAAAATAGATAGGCTGCTGGCAAGATTAATAAAGAAGAAAAGAGAGAAGAATCAAAAAGACACAACAAAAAATGATAAAGGGGACATCACCACTGATCCCACAGAAATACAAACTACCATCAGAGAATACTTTAAACACCTCTACACAAATAAACTAGAAAATCTAGAAGAAATTGATAAATTAATGGATACTTCCAAGACTAAACCAGGAAGAAGTTGAATCCATCAATCGACCAATAACAGGTTCTGAAATTGAGGCAATAATTAATAGCCTACCAACCAAAAAAGTCCAGGACCAGACAGATTCACAGCTGAATTCTACCAGAGGAAAAATTAAAAGCTAGTGCCATTCCTTCTGAAACTATTTCAATCCATAGAAAAAGAGGGAATTCTCTGTAACTCATTTCATGAGACTAGCATCATCCTGATACCAAAGCCTGGTAGCGACACAACAAAAAAAGATAATGCAGCCAACAGACAGATGAAAAAAGTGCTTATCATCACTGGTCATTAGAGAAATGCAAATCAAAACCACAATGAGATACCATCTCACACCAGTAAGAATGGCATTAAAAAGCCAGGAAACAACAGATGCTGGAGAGGATGTGGAAAAATAGGAACGCTTTTACACTGTTGGTGGGAGTGTAAATTAGGTCAACCATTGTGGAAGACAGTGTGGTTAGAACTAGAAATACCATTTGACCCAGCAATCCCATTACTGGGCATATACCCAAAGGTTTATAAATCATGCTACTATAAAGACACATGCACATGTATGTTTACTGTGGCACTAGTCACAATAGCAAAGTCTTGGAACCAACCCAAATGTCCATCAATGATAGACTGGATTAAGAAAATGTGGCACATGTACACCATGGAATACTATGCAGCCTTAAAAAAAGGGTGAGTTCACGTCATTTGCAGGGATGTGGATGAAGCTGGAAACCATCATTCTAAGCAAACTATCACAAGGACAGAAAACCAAACACCGCATGTTCTCACTCATAGGTGGGAGTTGAACAATGAGAACACTTGGACACAGGGAGGGGAATATCACACACTGGGGCTGGTCGGGGGTGGGGTCTGGGGGAGGGATAGCATTAGGAGAAATACCTAATGTAAATGACGAGTTGACAGGTACAGCAAACCAACATGGCACAAGTTTATCTACGTAACAAACCTGCACGTTGTGCACATGTACCCTAGAACTTAAAGTATAATTAAAAAAAAAAAAAAATCTCCTCTTGCATCCTAAAGTGCTCATCCTCCTATGTCCTTTATCTGAACATTAGATAGAACTGCCAATGGAGCCCTGCAGTGAGGAACTCCAGGGACCACCATTAATCTTGCAATAGGCAAAGGAGGACAATTTACATAAAATACAATTTTCAAAGTGCGCCCCCTTGACTTAGACAACATGACCATCTACCTAGTTACTTGAGTCAAAACCCCATGTGTTATCCTTGATATCTTTCCTTCATATCTAATTGCTGTCAACTCCAGTTCCCGAATCCCTCACAAATCCATTTTCCTCTCAATGTCTAATGCAACTCCCCTGTTTTAGACATCATCATCGTCCTGGTTCTTTTAACATAAAAGCCAAACTTCTTCATACTATTTTCAGAATCTTCAGGTCCTATTCCCACTTGCCACTCTGGCTTTCACTCTAGCTACTTTCCCTAATCTTCTATAATCCAGTCATACTGAAAGTTTCTCAGTTGCTGTAAGTTTTCTCTTACCTTTTTGATTTTAGTCATGGTTTTTCCTCAACTCAAATATTTGTGTGTGTGTGTGTGTGTGTGTGTGTGTGTTTCTTCTCCTTACCAGGAAGACTTAACTTGGGCATCCATAGTATCCTAGGCAACTATTTGAGTGTAACTGGTTTACTTAGGAGATGATCCCAGGAGAAATGTTAGGACAGTGCATGAGATAGAAGGAAAGGGAGACAATACAGAGTATATTAATGAGCATGTTGCCACTATGGCCAATGGATACTCGATTCTACCAGGAATATTTGGGATATAATACAGAACACACCTCAGAATAACCGCATACAAGAAGCAAGGAAGCTGGGCTACCCATCTTCTTTCCCCTGTTGTCCTTGATTGAGAGCATTTCCTACAGAGTCAGTTATTCAACCTGATCATTACACAGATTTCACAGCCAGAGAAATCCCTCAGAGTATGGCAGGGGCTGAAATTGGGCCATCAGCATGTGCCGAGAACATATATGAGAAGCCAAACCTGATTGCTGATAACTCTTTTAATATTCCTCTTCTGGGACCCTTTTGAATTATTATGTCGTTTATCAAGTTTTAGTGGGAGAAATTACAATTAAACAACAAAGTGCAATAAACCATATTTCCAGTTCAACATTGTTTCCCTAAAACTTGGCCCATAGTAGGTACTCCCTATACCTTCTGACTAAACTATTTTTTTGTTTTACAGTATATTTTACATTTGGTAGCAATAATTACATCCATTTCAAGGTTTTTCCAGGTGTTTCAGACGTTTATTCACTGCTCTCTGCCTCATTTAGGCAGAAAAATTGGTATTTGGAAAACATTTTTAAGGAAAGTATAAGTCACTGCTTGAGATATCAAAAAGTAATTGTTAAAATATGGTTTTCTTACATAAAGTACCCTGTGCTCTTAATCATTAACCCTCTATCCTGAAATACTGTTTCAAATACTTTCTTTGAATGTTCACATTTGAGAAATGCCAAAAGACAAACATTTATTCTATAAAAGAAATGAAAATGTCATTTATAATATGTTCCAAGTGCTTGGCACCTATGCTGATTGGATCTAATCATATTGTCTGATGAGATTTCCTCTCCAGAGATAACTAATTGGAATGACATAGTGTAACAGTGAGCTCTGGGTGAAATAATCAGACATTTCAAGCTGAATGAATGGCTTTTGTGTCAGATGTTGCAGAGCTAAACCATTATGTGTTGCTTCCTGATTTATGAACCCCAAAGTTGAGTTCTTCTCTTTTTCTTCACAGCTTCCATTGTTTGGCAAGAAAAGTCATCGCTTATTTCTGCTGCCCCAAATGTTTCATTGTTCCTCATTGCCTCCAGGAAAAAGTCAATCGTCTCTATCCTGAAGAGCATCGGTACCCTAGTTTTTGTTGTTGCCATTTCTAATCTTCTATATTCTGCTGGTAATATGTAAATAGTATTTGTGAGGGTCCCGTTTACTTTTTAGTGTCAATCACTGTACTTGGTATTTTACACAAAATAACCCTGAGGGCAAAGAAGATAATTATTTACGTGACAACAGAGTTAGATTGAATAAGGTATGGAAAGCCTGTAGAGATACAACTGTGATGTGATTCCAAGTTGAACTCAAAGTCAGATCCTTTACCCTTTACAACCTCCTACTCCTCCAAGATTCCTCTGAAGGACAACTTTATTTCAGGCATTAACAAAGAGCATCTCACTGTAATATTGCAGAATCCCTACTATACCATTTTACAGATGAGAAAACTAAGGCACTACAACATTAAGAACTTTGCATAAAGTGACACAGACACTAAGTGGCGGAGTCCTGATTCAAATTATATATATCTGAATTCATGTTCCATCCTCTTTCCACTCTACTATACTGTATAGCCTCTTTATGTGGAATACTACCCCCTTCATTCTTCCCCAGTCAAAACTCTACCTATTCTCCAAGCTACAGCTCCAGTATAACTTCTCTGATCTTCCTCTGCACTTCAATAGAACTGACCACACTTGACTAATGAGTATTGCCTTGTACTGTGATGACATACAATAAAAATAAAAATGTGAAGCTGGGCTCAGTGGCTCACACCTGTAATCCTAGCACTTTGGGAGGCCAAGGCAGGCGGATCACTTGAACTCAGGAGTTTGAGAAGCCTGGGCAACATGGCAAAATTCTGTCTCTACTAAAAGTCCAAAAATGAACTGGGTGTGGTGGTGCACACATGTAATCACAGGTACTTGGGAGACTGAGTCACGAGAATTGCTTGAACGCAGGAGGCAGAGGTTACAGTGAGCTGAGATCACACCACCACAGTACTTTAGCTTGGGCAACAGAGTGAGACTCTGTCTCAAAAAACAGGTAAACAAACAAACAAAAGATATGAACAATAAACTATTAGAGAATATAGAATATTTGTCCATATACTACCTCATTTGATCCTAACATTTATCCTTATTATTCCAGTTTTACAGAAGGGATTGAAGTGACTTGCTCAGAAATTATTCATGCTGTCTGCTGTGTTGTCAAGTTTGGACTTGAACCTATCTAAAAACGTATATATTTTGCTTTGGCAAAAATCTATACTTAGATAATAAAATACTAAGCCCAACTTGAAATCTTCCAATGGCAAGCTTTGATATATCAGGCCTTAACATATTTTCTTGTTGAATCCTTCATATAGTTGTAGGAAGTAGTTCATTTGCTTATAACCTCACAGCTTTTTCTATACTGTTGTTGATTACTTCAACAAAAATGTATTAAATACCTGTCATATACTTAATATGGTACCTCAAAGGGTAAATCTGCTTTAGAATGTTTTAATAATTTCCCATTTTTATTATGTTTAGAACCAAAATTTCTAACATGATGAGTTCCTTCCTACCTCTCCAGCCTAAACTTATGCAGAATTAAAAATTGTCCCAAGCATCCTAGCCACAATGACCTTCTCGCAATTCTCAGAATTATTAAATTCTATATTGCAGATGTAGGGGAAGAATAACTTTCTGTCTGCACTCTGAGGGATGAATACTTAAATCAATGAAATAAACTGACAATTGGCAGAGTAACATGAGAAAAGGTGTACAAATTTATTATATACAAGGAAACATCACATGAAAGAAAAGTAAATACTAAAAAACCCAGTGAGATCTAGACGTTTAGGTACAAATCTTCCTAGGGGAGTGTGAAGGGGAGAAGTAGGCAACTTAGAAGAGAGTAAATGATTTTGTCAAGATGAATAAACCCTCAGAAAAATACGTGAAAGCCTGTGACAAAGTCTGTCTGGGCACAGTGTGGACCTCTAGCTTCCTCTCCTGTGATACAAGCCCATCTTCCCTGGTTGATGAGATTCCTGGGAAGAGAATTTATGCAGTTGAGTTCCTTTAAAAGGATCTATCTGTAGGCAGACAGAGGAAAGTCAGAGAAAGCCTCTTCCCGCATTTACCATTCCCCAAGTATGCTTAGTTTGAAGTAATTTGCATACCAAAACAATATATCTTGGGTGGCATTCCTGAACTCTTTCCTAGCACACACACTCCATAGTGCTTTTTAAGTGATGGGTGCTATTCATAATAGTTTACAAACATTTACAATTTTAATTATAACAACCACCTTTAGGGTGGGCACCATTAAAGTCAATTTATAGAGGAGGTAACTGGCACAGAAATTAAATAGCATGTATAACGCCACACAGCTAGTAAATATTATTCATCAAGCTCTCTGGTCAAGCATGCCCTGCCCTCCTTTGAACTTGATCTTTTCCCTGCCAGTAACATACCTTTTTCTTCAGACTGCAGATGAAATTAGTCTTTTCTGAAAAGGTTCTTCCTATTTCTTTCTTTTTTTTTTTTTTTTTTTTTTTGTACATACTCATAGAATTACATTTGGTTTTGCCTTTGCTCGGGAAATGTGCAATTAGTGGAGGTTATGTGTTCACCTCTGTATCCCTAGCATGGTATTTGCCACATAGTAGGCACCAAACTATGTGCTGAATTAATAAATTTAGAATGATTAAATAAGTGTATCAGGCACCATGGTGCATACTATCAGGTATAATCCTTGTCCTCCAGGAGCTCTTAGCCTAATGTCAAATACAGACAAGTGAACACATGATTATAACCTGACATAATAGCTGTAATGATTAAACACAAATGACTGCAGAGCACAGAGGAAAGCAATTCATTCTGTCTGATGACCTGAAAAGTTTTCCAGACTCTATGACATATAGGGAATGAGCAGAATTTCTAAGGGAGAAAAGAGTTGGATGGGGTGATTTCCTGGGTAGAGGGAACCCCTTGCAAAGTACAGACATAAAAGCAGAGGGTGAGACATGACATAGAGATAAATTGTTTGTGGGTGAATTGGAGATAGCATTGAGAGAAGTGGCGAAGAATGCAGCTTATTTCAAAGTTTGAGGTCAGTATTATGAAAGATGACATAGCCTGTGCTAAGAGTTGGAATGTGGTTGTATAGGGAGAAGGAAACTATAAGTAGTATAATAATTTAAAAAGTATTTTAATGTGCTTTAGAAAGATCAGTCAAACCACTAAATGGACAATTATTCCTCTATCTTTGAATTCAGTTTTTGTAGTATTAATGCAAATTTCAAAGGGTACTACAAAAAGCCCAATTTAATATTAGTCTTAAGACATCAGGGCTAAAGAAGATTGAGAAATGATTGAAATGTTTCCTGATATCACAGTAATTTGCAACAAATCTCTATAATTTGCATTAGGATACATGCCAAGCTGCAGTATGAGACAGCCACAGGTCATCCCCAAGCCCTGATTATGCTGTATCTCTTGCGTTTATATCTTCATTTCATAAAGTCTTTCAAATGATATACCTAAGACCAACTGAATTCCTAATCATAAGAGTTCCTACCTTTACGGAGTTGATCACATCAATATGTTTGTGAAGTCAGCTTTTTTTTTTTTTTTTTTTTTTTGTGCTGTTTTCAACAAAACAAGATTAGGCACAAACCATTTTTAATATAATAGAGTATGCAAACAGTTCATGGAGAATGTTAATCTTCATGAATAATAGAATATAAACCAAACTAAGAAGATGTTGTGCAACTGTCTCCAGCTTTGTCCCATTACTGGCCAAGACAGCTTTAACATTCCCCTCAGCTTGACTAAGTTTAAGTAAGCTTCTTTCTGACTTCAGTTCCTGTCCTCTCTTTGCTTAAAACATTAACTTCAGAAAACTTGCGATTGTAAATTCCTCTTCTGCCCATTAGAGATACAAATTTTCTACAACCTAGAAATGTCTTTCTCACTAAATCATCAGGAAAGAGTGGGCTCCTTTCTCCCAGTTTCTGAGGGAGCACAGAAGCCCAATTTAGATAAGTGACAACTGGCTAACACAAATAACCTAATCATATTAACCAACCTCACCCATCCCAATGTCCTCCTGTACTTTTCCATTAGCTCACGATAGCATTTAAATACCTTCAGCAGAGCTGAGTTCAATCTCTCTCTTCTATTGCAATGGCTATGACATCAATAAAATATCTTTAAAAGTAATATAACTTAGTATTTCCCTATAGTCAATTATCAAAAAAGTCACACATCAGAAAAAGTTTGCTTTAAAAACTTGCAGGTAGATGCAATGTCTAATACTAAATTCTTAAAACTCTGCAACCTACCTGGGTCAATCAGTAGCACCAGCCTTTATACGTATCATTTTCAAACATTTGTTGAACCCCTTACTACGTGTTAGTATTGTTTTTAACATTTGGGATATATCAGTTAATTAAACAGATAAAGGTCCTTGCCCTCAAGGATCTTACATTTTAGAAGAGAAAAACAGACAGAACACAAATGTGATATAAAAATAAATTACAGATTATGTTTCACAGTGGAAAGTTCTATGAAAGCAAAAGGAAATTAAAGCCAGGTTAAAGGCTGTTTTAATGACTTTTACTTGGAATAAAATAGGAAAGCTTTACAGGATTTTTAATATGGATGTGATATGATTTTACCCAAAGTTTTAAATCAAATAGATAACTCTGGATGCTGGGTAGAAAATAAGCTGTAGGTGGAAGAGGTTAAAACTAGCAGATCAGATGAAAGTTACTGCAGTTTATCCAGGAAAGAGTTTAGCACAAATGCTAATAATAGATCAGGTGGTATGTAGTAATATGTTCTGGATATATTAACAATCAAGACAACAAAGTTTCCTAAAAGAGAGAATGTGAGCTGTGGGAGAAAGGCAGAAAGAATTAAAAGCTTTTTGTCTTGAAGCAAGTGATATGGAGTTGCTATCAATTGAGATGGAGAGGGTTATATTTGGAACAGCATTTGAGAAAAAGACTATGAGTTAAGTTTGGGACATGCAGATTTTTACAATTTGAATGTATTTCAAGCATAGCCATTGATTTGGAAGTTGGATATATGAGCTTGGAGTTAGGAAGAACTGGATAGGAGAGATAAATCTGAGAGTCACTGGCATATAAATGCTATTTTAAAACCACGAGGTAACAACAAGGGAATGAGAGAAGAAAAGATGAAGAATGACTGAGGAATGGTCCTTGGTCATTCCAAGTTTCAGGAATGAGGAGGAAGAGGGGAGAGGAAAGAGGAAAGTTCGGAGAAACACTAGGGAAGTGTGATGACCTGCAAGTCAAATGAAGAAAATATATCAAAAAGGGTACAGTGAGCCTTTGGCTCAGATATTGCTGATAGGTGAGTAGAATGATAATTAATAATTGATCAATTGAATTTGGCAGTGCAGAGGTGTTTGATGACTGTTACCAGATTTGTCTTGGTGGAGTTGGATAAATACCTGATTGGAGTAGATTTAGGAGACAATCGGAAAAAAGTGTTTAAAGATAAGCAGCATTGCTAAAAGCTGTCAAAAGAAGCAAATAATTGGAATATGTGTGGCTGGCACTTGAGGAGGCATCAAGTTAATTTTGTTTTGTTTTTATAATATGGTAGAAAAAATGATATGCTTGTATGTTTTGGGGAATGGTCCAGTAAAGAGTGAAAATTTGAGGAAATGAAAGAGAAGGGAACATTGTTACTGCAATGTCCTGGAGGATGCAAAAAGAAATAGCATCAAATATAAAAGGAGGGGGCGGTTAACTTTACATAGGAGCATGAATAGTTCATTTATGTGAACAGGCAGGATGACAGAGTAGGTGGAAACAGATGCTGCAAGGTGGGTAGATGTGCTGATGAGGGTCTAAAAATGTTCTCTTCAGATTAATTCTACATTTCAGTGAAGTAGGAAACAAGATCTTCAGCTAAAAGTGAGGTAGAGGGTTTGTGGAAGTGTAAGGAGAGAGGAAGAGCTATGAATTACTGTCTAAGTGATGGGAAGGGGAAGAGATTATCACCTTCATGACTAATACTCAATAAAATTTTACTATACTAAGTGTCAAGCTATCATATCTTGGTTAACCTCTACAGCAGTAGTGTGAGCTAATTACTATTATTCCCATTTCACAGATGAGAATACTGAGTCTCAGAGAAAATAAACAACTGTCCCAAGTCACACAGTTACAACACGATGACATTAACACTCAATTTCACCCTATATGACTTCAAACATGATGCTTTTAATTACATTGCACTGCTTCCACATGTTCCTTTGCCATGCAAGGGTCTTAGAATAATTTAAAAAATACATAGATTATCTCTCTTTCCTGTACATGATAGAATATATTCACATCACATTTGGCCATTAAAGTCATTTAATGAACATTTCATTCTAAAAAAAAAAATACGCAAGAGAAAGAAATAATGTAAGTTCAAGCAGAAGTAACTGACTTCCTACCATTACCTCTCTTGATATGTAAACCTACATTCTAATTTTTTAACATTGCGTATGTTAAGAGGTGGAGAATATTATAGCATTAATTTCAAGGATCCATATATTACACTTCCAGCAATACAATCTAAGGTTATATTTGATTTATAGCAGCTGGTTACATCAGCTTTTCTTGAGTTTAATAGTTGTATTGATTATGGATATTTCCAGCAGCAAGTAACAGAAAAATCCAAATAAATGTGACAATAACAAGAAATATTTCACCTCCTTATATATTGAGAAGGCCAGAAATAGATGCTGCTAGCTTTGATTTAGCATCTTCAAAACATTAGCTCCATCTCTCTAATTATCTTAACGTCTTTTTCCTCATGCTCACAGGATTACTGCTGCAATTCCAGTCATTATAACCATTGAGACATAAACAAAAAGAAAGAGAGAAATGGTTGCCACCATCAATAGCTGTTTTATTAATAAAGAAAACAAAAGCTTTACCAAAAACCTCCTTCCTCATAAACATCTATTCACACTTCACAAACCAGAAATGTGTTGTGTATCTACTCATAGCAGGGAGGCTGGCTGACAAAACATGGCCAAAGGAAAAGGATCGGGAATGCACATTAAGCTTATCAACCAGAGTACCTGCTTCAATAGTCATTTTAATATTCTAGATATGACATTTTTGCATGAACTTCTGCTAAGCCAAGGCCTCCCATCTTCTCTATATATAGCTTGATGATGAAATTTAAATTGTAAGGCTTTGAATTCCTTCATTAAAAAAAAAGGTATTGGATTCTGGCCAGAATTCTCATTTAATGATAAGTTTGAGCCTTGATTGATTTTTCTCCCATAGTGAGGATCCTTTCTATCTTTCTGTTAATATCACATGCAAAAATAATAAGTGCTTTTGTGTGTCTATCAACATCTTAAAACTCTGGTGGATCATAGTCATGTGCTAGTAAAAAGGAAACTGGAAGAGCAGACAAGGATTGAGTAGGGAATATTGGGGTACAATAGTAGCACAGTTGTAGAGAAATCAAAATAAAGAAAAGGATGTAATGTACACAGTTTTATCTCTTTTATTATTACACGATTATCCTCTATCTACTTCAAATTAGACTGAAAAAAGTTTACAAAAAAACACATTCGTACTTCATATGAAAGGAGTACATAAGCATGTGTTTTCACCTTTTGGTTGCTAAATAGATGTTCTATGTGTTAGAGAGGACTGTGGTGCAAAAACTAAGAAGGTAATAATTGTCACTATAAGCTGAAACTTTTTTTTTTTTTTGAGATGAAGTCTCGCTCTTGTCACTCAGGCTGGAGTGCAGTGGCACAATCTCAGCTCACCGCAACCTTGGCCTCCAGGGTTCAAGCGATTCTCCTGCCTCAGCCTCCCAAGTAGCTGGGATTACAGGCACCTAACACCACGCCCAGCTAATTTTTGTATTTTTAGTAGAGACGGGGTTTCACCATGTTGGCCAGGCTGGTCTCGAACTCTTGACCTCAGGTGATCCACCCGCCTCGGCCTCCCAAAGTACTGAGATTACAGACATGAGCCACTGCACCCAGCCAAGCTGAAACTTTTGAATGCTTATTTTCAACCAGGTTCATAGTTCCAAATGCTTTAAAAATACTGGCCGAGTGCGATGGCTCACACCTGTAATCCCAGCACTTTCGGAGGTAGACGGGGTGGCTCACTTGAGGTCAGGTGGTTGAGACCGGCCTGGCCAACATGGTGAAACCCTGTCTCCACTAAAAATACAAAAATTAGCCAGGTGGCATGGGGCAGGCCTGTAATCCCAGCTACTTGGGAGGCTGAGGCAGGAGAATCGCTTGAACTTGGCAGGTGGAGATTGAGTAAGCTGAGACTGCACCACTGCACTCCAGCCTGGGCAACAGAGTGAGACTCTTTCTCAAAAAAAAAAAAGAAAGAAAAAAGAAAAAAGTATATAGTATTAACTAAGAGGTTTCAGACAAGTTGGCCAACTAGATGCAACCAGGAAATGTCACTACCACTGAGAAAGACTACATTATCCAGTAAACCACCAGAACTCGGGCAGATCTTCAAGAGAAAATGCTGAGTGGATGGACAGACAATGCTGAACCTGAGGCAGAAGAGGGAGAATCTGGGGACCCTGTAAGTGGTACCTGAAATCCAGGTCTAGTTTCTGGCCCCCAGTGGCTCCTGGGTAAGGGTTGGGTAAGTGAACTGACGGCCAGCTTACTCTCACTATGGACCTCTGGGATCCTAGCTACAGGGGACCATGCTCATGGACCTGTAAGCTGGCAGGGGGAATCTCTTCGGGGAGCAGGCAGAGACAGGCCTTCAGTCAGCAGAGAACCCAGGAGATTTGGAGTCCTGTGCAGCTCCAGCAGAGAGTTGCCATCCACAAATGGCCCCTATGCCCTTCTGGGAGGCATAGGCCCCATCTGACTTAGAAGCCAGGAGAGAGTGGGGATAGCATCCCCACAACACTGGGGCATGTCTGCTTTGCAAGCCATCCTGCCGGCTGGCCTCTCTTAGAGTCTATGCTTAGCGGTCTGCAGGAGCAGGTGCACAGTGCAGCCCCTGAGGTCCATCCTGAGGGCTGCATCTTACCCTGAGTACCTTATCAGTGACCCAGGAGCAGTTTGCATTCTTCAGCATAACCAGAACTCCAGCAGGAACCTCAGGATGTGTCTGTGCCCCAAGGCTACAGTGTGCAGCTCTGGAGTACTGAGATGTGATCCCTGACTAGCACTCAAGCCAGGGAGGAGCCTCCATCTCCATAGTAGTGAGAGAGGCAAGATGCATGGGTTACTAGGTTGGGATGGGAGCCGGGTGTGCCTCCCTCTGCAGGGCCAGTTTAGAGTGTGGTATTCTTTCCAACCACAGCTTCTGCCCAAGGGAGCCCCATGGCCGGGAACAACTAACAAAAGAGACGCAGGTACAGAGCCAGCAATTGGGTTTACCCCAAGGCCCAAGAGTGAACCTAGTGAGAGGACCATCTCTCTGCTTCACCAACCACAGAGCATACCTATGAACCCAAGTAAGTACAAAAGAGTAATTAATGGGTAGGTTATTAACCTAGCTACTGACTATTACTCTTATATGCCATCTACTGGATCACAACCCTAACTACAACGTCAAAAATTTGTCCTGCTAATGTATACATCTGTGAAATCAAGGACACGATTTCACTGACACATAAAGATCCTGTACAGAACTCTGGTCCTCTGAAAGCAATCGGAAACGAAGCCAATGAACTATACTTAACTTAAACCACAGTTAAAGGAACACCAACTGTCCCAGATGAGAAAGAATCAGTGCAAATATTCCAGCAATCCAAAAAGCTAGTTGTCCTCTTACCTCCAAGTGAGTACATTAGCTCCCCAGCAATGGTTCTTAAACAGTTGGAAATAATTAAAATAATGCGCATAGAATTCAGAATCTGGGTGGCAAGGAAACTCATCAAGATTCAGGAGAAACTGAAACTCAATCCAAGAAATCCAGTAAAACAATTCAAAAGCTGAAAGGCAAAATAGCCATCCTAAGAAAGAATTAAACTGAAATTCTAGAGCTGAAAAACTCACTAAAAGAATTTTATATACAATGGGAAGTATTAATAGCAGAATAGACCAAGCTAAGGAAAGAATCTCAGCACTCAAAGACTTGTTCTTTGAATCAACTCAGACAAAAATTAAAAGAAAAAAAAGAATTTTAATAAATGAAAAAAATTCAAGAAACACAGGACTATAAAAAGAGAGGACATATACATCTCACTGGTATCCATGAAAGAGAAAGAGAGAGAATAAGCAACTTGAAAAGTGTTTTTGAGGATATAATTCATAAAAATTTCTCTAATCTCACTAAAGAGCTTGACATGCAAATCCAAGAAATAAAGAAAACCCTTACTTCATGCTGTCCCAGATGACCTTCCCCAGGGCACATAGTCATCAGATTCTCCAAGGTCAGTGCAAAAGGAAAAATCTTAAAGTTAGCTAGACAGAAGGGTCACGTGACACACAGAGGGACTAGCTAATGTATACATCAGGCTAGCAACAGACCTCTCAGCAGAAACATTACAAGCTAGACAGACTGGGTTTCTATTTCCAACATCCTCAAAGAAAAGAAATTCCAACCAAGAACTCACATTCCACCAAACTAAGCTTAATAAGTGAAGGAGAAATTAGGTCTTTCTCAAACAAGCAAATGCTGAGGGAATACCTATCAATTAGGCAAGCCTTATAAGAAGTCCTCGGGGAATGCTAAAGATTGGATCAAAAGAATAACATCTACTATCACAAAAACATACGTAAGCCCACAGTCCAGTGGCAATATAAAGCAACTACACAGTGGAGTCGACATAAAACCAGCTAACAACACAATGACAGGATTAAAATCACACATATCAATGCCAACATTGAATATAAATGGGCTAAATGCTCTCACTTAAAAGACAAAGAGTGGCAGTCTGGATAAAAAGACAAAATTCAACCATCTTTTGTCTTCAAGACACATGTCTCACATGTAGTGACACTCACTGGCCCAAATTTAAAGGATGAAGAAAGATCTACTATAAAAACAGAAAACAAAAAGAGCAGTAGCCATTATTCTTACATAAGATAAAATAGACTTTAAACCAATAAGAATTAAGGAGGGCAATGAAAGACATTACTTTTGATAAGGGTACAATCCAACCAGAAGTCTTAACTATGCTAAATATATATGTATCCAACATAGGAGCACCCAGATTTACAAAACAAGTTCCTCTTGGCCCATGAAAAGATTTAGGCAGCCACACAATAATAGTGGGAGACTTTAACATCCCACTGACAGGTTTAGACAAGTCATCAAGACAGAAAACTGACAAAGAAACTCTGGACTAGGTTCAACAATTGACAAACTGGACCTTATAGACATCTACAGAACACTCCATTCAACAACCATAGAATATACATTCTTCTAACCTGCACATGGAACATATTCTGAGATTGACTACATGTGCAGTTTTAAAGCAAGTCTCAATAAATTCAAAAAAATTGAAATCATACCAAGCACACTATCAGACTACAGTTGAATAAAAATCTAAATCGATATCAAAAAGATCTCTCAACATTACACAAATACATGGAAATTAAATAACTTGCTCCCGTATAGCTCCCGGGTAAACATCAAAATTAAGGCAGAAACCAACAGTCTTTGAAACTAATGAAAATAGAGACACAACTTATCATAATCTCTGGGATACAGCCAAAGCACTGTTAAGACAAAAGTTTATAGCCCTAAACACTTTCATCAAGAAGTTAGAAAGATCTCAGATTAACAGTCTTACTTTCCACTTAAAGGACGTGGGGGTGGGGAAAAAAGAACAAACCAATCCCAAAGCTTTCAGAAGAAAAGAAATAACCAGAGTCGTAGCTGAACAGAATGAATAAAAGATGCAAAAATCCACAGAAAAGATTAATGAAACCCAGAGTTGTTTTTCTGAAAAAATAAACAAGATTTAGACCACTAGCTTGCTTAACAGAGAAAAAAAAAAGATCTAAATAAGTACAATCAGAAATGACAAACATGACATTACAATTGATCCCACAGAAACACAAAAGATCTTCAGAGAATACTGTGAACAACACTGTGCACACAAATTAGAAAATCCAGAAGCAATAAATTCCTGGAAGCACACAATCTCCCAAGATTGAATCAGAAAGAGATTAAAACCCTGAATAGACCAATATCAGACTCTGAAATTGAATAAGTAATAGAAAACATGCCAACCAGGAAAAGTCCTGGACCAAATGAATTCATAGCCAAAATCTACCAGATGTACAAAGAACTGGTACCAATTCTACAGAAACTAGTTCAAAAAATCAAGGAGGAGGGACTTCTTCCTAAATCATTCCATGAATCCAGCATCAGCTAGTACCAAAACCTGGCAGAGACATGACAAAGAAAGAAAACTTCAGATCAATATCCCTAATGAACACAGACACAGAGTCCTCAACAAAATACTAGCAAACTGAATCTAGCAGCACATCAAAAAGTTAATTCACCATAATCAAGTAAGCTTTATTCCTCGGATGCAATGTTGGTTCAACATATGCATATCAATAAGTGTGACTCACCACATAAGCAGAATTAAAAGCAAAAACCATATGATCATCTCAATAGACACAGAAAAAGCTTTTGAAAAAATTCCACATCCCTTCATGAATAAAACCCTCAATAGATTAATTGTCCAAAGAACTTACCTCAATATAATAAGAACCATCCATGACCAATCCACAGCAAACATCATATTGAACAGGCAAAAGCTGGAAGCATTCCCTTGGGGAACTAGAACAAGGCAAGGATGTCCGCTCTCACCACTCTTATTCAACATAGTACTGGTATTCCTGGCCAGAGCAATCAGGCAAGAGAAAGAAATAACAGGCATCTAAATGGGTAAGGAAGTCAAACTATCTCTTTGCTGACTATATAATTTGATACTTAAAATACCCTAAAGACTCCATTAAAATGCTACTAGAACAGATAAACAATTATAGCAAGGTTTTAGATTACACATCAATGTACAAAAATTAGTAGCATTTTTATACACAAATAACATCCAGTCTGAGTGTCAAATAAAGAACACAGTCTCATTTACAATAGCCATACATAAAATTAAATACCTAGGAATATAGCTCACCAAGGAGGTGAAAGATCTCTGCAAGGGGAACTACAAAACACTGCTCAAAGAAATCAGAGATGACACAAATAAATTTTTTCAAAAATTCCATGCTTATGGATTGGAAGACTACACATCATTAAAATGGTCATAATACCCAAAGCAATTTACAGATTCATGCCATTTCTATCAATATACCAATGTCATTGTTCACAGAATTAGAAAATCTATGATAAAATGTATATTACACCAAAAAAGAGCCCAAACAGCCAAAGCAATCCTTAAGCAAAAAGAATAAAGTCAGAGGCATCACGTTACCTGACTTCAAACTATATTATATGGCTGAAGTAACCAAAACAGCATAGTACTGGTGCAAAAACAGACACATAGACCAATAAAATGCAGTAGAAACTTTAGAAATAAAGCCACACACCTAAAAACAACAGGTCTTCAACAAAGCTGACAAAAACAAGCTATGGGGGAAGATCTCTCTATTTAATAAATGGTGCTGGGATACCTGGCTAGTCAAATGCAGAAACATGAACTGGACCCTTTCTTTTTGTTATATACAAAAATTAATTCAGGGTGGATTAAAGATTTAGATGCAAGGCCTCAAACTATAAAAATCCTAGGAGAAAATTTAGGAAATACACTTCTCAACATCAGACTTAGCAGATAAATTTTGGCTAAGTCCCCAAAAGCAATTTTAACAAAAACAAAAATTGACAACTACAACCTAATTAAACTAAAGAAAGTATCATACAAAAGAAACTATCAACAGAAGAAACAGACCTACGGAATGGGAGAAAATATTCACAAACTATGCATCTGACAAATGTCTAATATCCAGGATCCATAAGGAACTTAAACAAAGAACAAATAACCCTATTAAAAAATGGAGAGAGGACATAAACAGACATTTCTCAAAAGAAGACATACAAGTAGCCAAACAAACATATTAAAAAATGCTCATCATGACTAATCACCAGAGAAATGCAAATCAAAACTACAGTGAGATAGCATCTCATACCACTCAGAATAGGTATTAATAAAAAGTCAGAAAACAACAGATGCTGGTAAGCTGAAAGGAAAAAGGAACACTCATATACTGTTAGTGGAAATGTAAATTAGTTCAGCCACCGTGGAAAGCGGTTTAAAGATTTCTCAAGGAACTTAAAACAGAGCTACCATTTGACCTAGCAACCCCCTTGTTGGGTATATACCCAAAGTAATACAGCTCATTACACCAAAAAGACACATGCACTTGTATGTTTATCACCATGCTATTCACAATAGCAAGGACATGGAATTAATCTACGTGCCTATCAGTGGAGGATTGGATAAAGAAAACATGGTATACATACACCATGGACTACTATGCAACCATAAAAAAGAATGAAATCATGTCATTTGCAGCAACATGGATGGAGTTGGAGGCCATAATCCTAACTGAATTAATGTAGAAACAGAAAAGCAAATATTGTGTGGGAGGGAAACGTCGAGCACACATGGGCATAAACATGGAAACAAAAGATACTGTGGCCTACTGGAGGGGAGAGGGAGAAAGGGGGAAATGGGTTGAAATACTGCCTATTGAATATTATGCTTACTACTTGGGTCCAACATACCTATGTAACAAACTTACACATGTACTTGGTATATCTAAAATAAAATCTAAAAATTTAAAAAGTATATTAACTAACTTGATCTTCACAGTAATCCACAAAATGGATGGGTGGCTATCGCTCACCCATCTCATTTCACAGATGGGGCACAGAAATACTGATTAATTTTCTGAAAGTCACACAACCCATAAGAGGCAAAATTAGAATTTAACCCCAGGAAGTCTAGCTTGAGTCCATGTGCTAACCTCTACACTAAATGCCAACAAGGAGGTGGTGGTTTTGCTATTCTCTTTTGTATTGCTATAACAGAACAACACAAACTGGGCAATTTATTTTTTTTAAAGAAATTTATTTCTTACATTTCTGTATGCTGGAAAGTCTGTGATCAAGGAGCCCACACTGGACAAGGGTCTTCATGCTGCATCATTCCACGGCCAAATGTGTGAGGGAAAAAGAGCGTAAGAGAGAGTAAGAGAGAGCCTAACTCACATTTATAAGAAGTCCACTCTTGCAATAACTAACATACTCCACCAATAATGACACCAATCTATTCATAAGGGCAAACATGACCTAATCACTTCTTATTAGGCCCTACCTCCCAAAACACTGCTGCATTAGGGACTTCATTTCCAACCCATGACTTTGGGGTACACATTAAAACCATAGCAATGGTTTAAGCCAAGCACCAGATAACCTTCAAACAAGTCTCACTACGTTTTGACAAAATAATACAACAAGAGATATCAATGAAGATTTTAATTAAGGAGCAATAACAAAAGACTACATGGAGATTTCAATCTATGAAATGAGCCTTTAAGATGAATTTAATTTTACTAGGCAAGAATAGTTTAAAGATACAGGGATCTAGGAAGGATAAACATCATGATCAATGGCATAACATTGAGAACTTGGGGAATGTCCGGTAAAACTGAGGGTTCACCTTGTTCTGCATGTTCAGGCAATAGTAGGAGATAAAGCTATCCAGGCAGTCATGCACACAGCAATGACGTTGGGATAAAAAAAAATCCAAGTCTCAATTCGCACCAGATGCACTAGACCTTTGTCAAGGTCCTTAATCTCTCTGGGTCTCAAATGGGAATGAAAAGTCCACCTAATATTGTCACTTGGAAGATTAAGTGGGAGTGTAAGTGTTCAAATTACTATTAACTAAAGCTAGGCTTGAGCAAAAAATAGGCTATGATGTTATTGTGGAGAGATGTGAATTTCAGGCTGAGGAGATGCCATTGAAGACCTCTGAGAAGGTAAATAAAAGAGTAGCATGGTCAGAATTGTCTGAAGTTCAATCCAGTGCTCGGTATAGAAGTAGGTATAGGATATACTGGAGTGTGAATAGGGCAGGGATCAGAAGAAGACTGGGAAATATTAAAATTGGTTGAAATATAGTGAAGACCCAAATTCTAGTTCTGGCATTTGGTCCTAAAATAAAGACAGACATTTCAGAAACACTACAGAAGCAGATAAAAATAATTTCACAATTATTTTGGATTTAAAATAGAGGGGGGGAAACCCTCAGTTATTTTGAGACCTCAAGTCTGAGTGACTTGGAGAATAATCATGCCACCATCAACAAAACAAAATTTTGAGGAAGAAAAGTCCTTTTTTGGGAAAGCATAAATTGTATCATGAGTCTGATTTGTATATATTGATTTTAAGGAATTGGTAAGACACCCTGGTTGAAATGACCTGACCTGCAACCAGTTAGCTATGTGCATCAGGAGCACAGAAAAGAGGAAGTGGCAAGATAGAGAGTGTGGTAAAGAGAATAATGAACTATTAGTGAGATCACATCCTAATATCAGACCAACAAATAGATTACAGAGCAAAAGGTAATTAAAGATGGAGATATAAGTAAGGTGAATAATCAGTTGACCTTAAAATAGGGATATATCCTGGATAATCTAGCTGGGCTCAGTATCATCACAAAAATTCTTAATAGATAAGGAGAAAGATGAAGAGGAATTTGCAGTGATATGATGTGAAAAGCCCTTTCAGGCTTTGAGGATGAGAAAAGGGGTCAAAAGACAAGGAACGTGGCTTTTCTAGAACCCAGAAATGGCAAGGAAAGAGATTATTTACTAGATCCTCTCAGAAGGAAATGCAAATGCCAACAGCTTGATTTTTAGCCCAGTGAGACTCAGGCAGACCTCTAAACTACAAAACTTAAAGATAATATATGTGTGTTGTTTAAGCCACTAAATCTGTGGTAATGTGTTACAGCAGCAAATGTGAACTAATATATAGTGATTTTTGGAATATTCAGGATGAAGATAATAATCAGGAACATCGTGATTCCAAACACTTCCTGAAAGCAGTCTGTGAAACAAAACTGCAGCTTTTTGAGAAAGCAGGAGCAGTTGTAAGTCCTTAGAATCAGTGTAGAGATATCTTGTTCCTGTACCAAGTTATTCAGAACCTTGGGAGTGTACCAATCAGTTCATTTGCTGTATAGAATCTTAATCTTGCAAAAAGGAAGTCAGCAAGAATTATCTGAATTGATTCCAGGGTTCATTTTTATCTCCACTATCATCATGCATGATTCATCTCAGCACTGTGAGAGAAAGAATTTCTGGTCAGGGATATTGGCTCATGCCTGTAATCCCAGCACTTTGGGAGTCCAAGGTGGGCAGATGGCTTGAGTCAAGGAATTTAACACCAGCCTGGGTAATATGGTGAAACTTTGTTTCTACAAAAAATATAAAAAATTAGCCAGGTGTGGTGGTGTGCACCCGTAGTCCCAGCTACTCAGAAGGCTGAGGTGAGGGAGACAGTAAGCAAAGATCCAGCCTGGGTGACAGAGCAAAATCCTGTCTCAAAAAAAGAAGAAGAAGGAGAAAGGGAAGGGAAAGAAGAAGGGGAAGGGGAAGGAGAAAAAGAGAGAGGGGGAATGGGAGGGGGAGGGGGATTGTTGCTAAAGTTTCTTGTCTTGAGGAGAGGAATAAATTGATCGAACTTATACAACTTAAGCCACTACTGAAAGAATGGAAATAGAAAATTTAGAAAATTTCAAGCTTTTCCTTTCCGGAAACTTGCACTCTATTTTCTGGAAACATCCAGCTAATATCTCACAGCATTCCAGATGGGCTGCATAACTTATTTTGTATCCTAGAGTGTCAGTCTTGGTTGCAGAGGAGATGTGGAATTGTTTGTGTTGATTTAAAAATAGAAACTATAGCCGGCTAGGTGCGGTGGCTGACGCCTGTAATCCCAGCACTTTACAAGGCCGAGGCGGGCGGATCACATCAGGAGATCGAGACAATCCTGGCCAACAAGGTGAAATCCTGTCTCTACTAAAAATATAAAAATTAGCTGGGTGTGGTGGTGCGCGCCTGTAATCCCAGCTACTCAGGAGGTTGAGGCAGGAGAATCACTTGAACCAGGGAGTCAGAGGTTGTGGTGAGTTGAGATTGTGCCACTGCACTCCAGCCTGGCAACAAAGCAACACTCCGTCTCAAAACAAAACAAAACAAACAAACAAACAAACAAACCACTAAAATCAAATTAAATTTTAAATAGTTTAATTGAGCAAAGAACGATTGATGAATCAGGCAGTTTCCTGAGCCAGAGTAGGCTCAGAGACTCCAGTGAAGACCTGTGATGTAAGAAGATTCATGGACAGAAAAAGGAAAGTGACATACAGAAAATGGAGGTGAGATACAGAAATAGCTGGATTGGTTGTAGCTCTACATTTGCCTTACTGGCACACAGTTCAAACAACTGGTTACATTTGATTGGCCAAAACTCAGTGAATGGCCCAAGGGCAGGTTACAATCTGTTTAAAATTCCATTTAGGTTATATATAGTTCACAATGTACAGAGAAACCTTTAGGCTGAACTTAAACTATGTAAGGAGGCAGCTTTAGGCTAAACTTGACTTAACAGTGTTTTCATTAGATGTATGAAACATCTCAGTAAATGGTACCTCCCTGTTGACCTAGCCCCATTAAGGGACACTTCTCACATTATTGTGGTCACTGCCTAGATCTCCTATAAAACTTGCCCCTCAGTAGAATACTGCTAACTAACTCCAGATGGGCATCATCAGGAAAAGAGTATGATATGTGGAGCAGGCATTCCTCTTTTTTACAGCCCAGATATTTTATTTCCTACAGCACCACCACATAAAGCTGTGTCAGGATGTCCGATTTCTTTAAGAGGTAGTAAGAAAAAATATATTTCAAAATACTTAACTACACCCTTCCCAAGGTTATAAGAAAAAGCACAAGAACATTAACTATGAAATTTACTTTATTAGCAAATCCCAGCTTTTAGCCTTATTTTCCTTCATTCTAGAAAAACAGCACATTTTTCCTTTTCAAACCAACATAGAATAAATTTCTATCCCACTTTAGTTACTCTCCCACTCATGCCATCTCCAATCTCCAGCTCCACTCAAGAGCATGGGTGGAACCAAATTTAGCCAATACTTGTGCCAGGAAATGCGGTAAGAGAGGGAGGGAAATCCAAGGCTTCAACAGAACAGTCAAGGGTAGACTTTAGTAAACCAAGTTCTGCCACCTTTGAAGTGAAGAATGAGGATTCTTTTTGCTTTTGCAATGGGTAAATATTGAACTAAACATAAAACTAATAAAAATAGTTTTCACATGACAAGTATTAATTCTTGGCGACTATGCAACTAGTTCCAGAAAAAATAATATTTTGCATATATGCCATTGATATACTTACACTTTTCCACAATAGGAATTATAGTTTATTTATATTATGAGAGAGCTTCAAAAAGTTAATGGAAAATGTAATTATGAAAAAAACTACCCATCGATTTTAAGAATTTTGCACCAAAATAAACTCATATTAACTTGTTGTGACATGTCTGAATGGGGTCTAATTTGAGGTACTAAAAAGGATAAGGCATTAGTTTGAAAAGAGCCCTTATCAGAGCAACATGAATTTTACTAAAATTGAAGCAAAAACAAACAACAAATTTATGGTGAAACTTGGGTGGAAGAATGATGAAGTCATTGATGTTTTACAAAAAGTTTATGGGGACATTGCCCAAAGAAATCAGCAATTTACAAATGGATAACTTGTTTTTTAAAGCAATAAGACAATGTTGAAAATAAAATGCTCAGTGGCACACCATCTATATCAATTTTCAAGGAAAAAGTTAATCTGATTCATGTCCTAATTGAAAAGGACCAAAAATTAAGAGCAGAAACATTAGCCAACACCATAAACATCTCAACTGATTCAGCTTGCATCATTCTTACTGAAACATTTGAGCACATTTTCCACTCAATGGGTGCCAAAACCCTTGCACCCAGATCAGCTGTAGATAAAAACAGAGCTTTCAATGGAAATTAAACGAGTGGGATCAAGATCGCAAAGCATTTCTCTGGAGTTGTAACAGGAAATGAAACATGGCTTTACAGGTATGATCCTGAAGATAAGTCACAATCAAAGCAGTGGCTACCAAGAGGTGGAAGTGGTCAAGTCAAAGCAAAAGCAGACTCATCAAGTGCAAAGGTCATAGCACAGTTTTTTGGAATGCTCAAAGCATTTTCTACATTGACATCCTGGAGAATAAAAGAATCATAATATCTGCTTGTTATGAGAGTGTTTTGAGATAGTTAGCCAAAACTTTAGCAGAAAAACACCTGGGAAAGCTTCATTAGAAAGTCCTTCTCCACCATGACAATGTTTCTGCTCATTCTGCCTATCAAACAAGGGCAATTTTGGATAGGATATTATTAGACATCCACTTACAGCCCTGATTTGGTTCTTTCTGACTTCTTTTTGTTTTCTAATCTAAAAAAAAATTTTAAAAGACACCCACTTTTTTTCAGTTAATAATGTAAAAAAGACTGTGTCGACATGGTTAAATTATCAGGACCCTTAGTTCTTTAGGGATGAACAAAAGGGCTGGCATTACCACTTTTTAAAGTGTCTCAAATTTGATGGAGCTTATGTTGAGAAATAAAAAAATAAAATTTATATTTATTGTTTTTACTTTTTAATTCCATTTTCCATGAACTTTTCTTTCCTTTTATCTTTTTTCTTTTTGTTTTTTTCTGAGGCGGAATTTCACTCTATCACCCAGGCCGGAGTGCAGTGGCACTATCTCAGCTCACTGAAACCTCTGCCTCCTAGGTTCAAGCAATTCTCCTGCTTCAGCTTCCTGATTAGCTGGGATTACAGGTGCCTGCCACCATGCCTGGCTAATTTTTTGTATTTTTAGTAGAGATGGGGTTTCATCATGTTGGCCAGGTTGGTCTCGAACTCCTGACCTCAAATGATCCTCCTGCCTTGGCCTCCCAAAGGTCTAGGATTACAGGCGTGAGCCACTGTGCCCAGCCTTCGTGAATTTTTTGAAGTTCCTTTGTAATACCCGAAAAACTCCCAGGGCCCTTCTAATGCCAAAAACACACACCTTTTTCCAGTGACCCTCTGTCAGTCTTCTGAATTCAAAGCTGGGCTCTGGGACTTACCAGTGTGAGAATGCATGTCCACTAATGCTTAGATAGATATTGGACAAAAAATTTCAAATTTACATTTTTCACTTCTTGGGCCATGTTAATTCATAGTCAAAAACTGCATTCTCACCTGACTTTAGGGCAGGGTATATCTCTCAAACTCTGTGGGTGAAATATTCTTTCAGATGGAAACAGTGTGCTGACAAACTTCTCCTGATGAAGAAGAAGTTTGCTTATTTTCTGAAATCATGACATTAATTGGCTGAGAAGGAGGGTACAGTGTGCAGGAAACACATCAAGGGAGTTGAGAGGCTGCTTCCAACTACTCACTGTCCTTATTGAAAATCCTCAAAAGCCTCAATGAAGGGTAAATCTACTTCAGATTGCCCTTTTTTTCTCTTCTTTGGGCTATGTAATCTATGATTGCAATTAGCTTGGACATCAACATTGTAAATATGTGACAGCTAATGGTTGCCTGTTGTAAACACCCATAAGAAACGCTAAAACTGACAGCTTTAATGTAATCAACTCCCTGCAGCAGCCACCTTGTAGGGCTGTAGTTTTGAGTATAGAACATCTGGAGTTATACTTTAATTGGTGGTTGAAATAGTTGCACAGCTGTTTGTTACAGTTCTAGCTATGTTAATCACGGCTGCAATGATGCTTATCGGGAAGCAGCACTAGAGAGGCCAATTCATGAGTATCAACAGTTGTTGATTCAGAAAGTCACATTGTATATTTCCTTACTTAGCATCATATAAAAAGCACACAAAAAAGAATAAATGAAATAAAAAGTTCCAATTCATCCATCTGTAAGCATGTTTGATTTCAGAAACATTAACAGATTGTTTCCTGAAATGTACAACCAACCCACTCAAAATGAGGGCCTATCATTGTGTTGCCGGAGACTCTCTGTAGAAATATGGGATAAAGTGTTGTTAACCTTCTATAAAAAAATAGTGTCTACCAGAATATCCCTGAAGAACTGAATGTGATATATGACACAGAAAATAAGCCACAAGTTTCATGAAAAAGATGAGAACCTCCATGCTCTAAACTGGAAAGAGATCATTTGTTTTTTCTTCACTTGCCTGATGGATTATCAGTGTGATAAAAGTATTCAAGAAGTTCCACACCTAGCGTCAAGTCGGAATTTCTACTCTGCTGCTACCAGTGTGGACATCTTGAGCAAGCCATTTTATGTTCGTAAGTCTCAGTTTTCTCATCAGTAGAATGAAAGGATTGGATTCGATTGTTTCTGAAATCTCTTCCATCTCTCATATCTTTTGTACAAACCTGACTATTAATTTTATTTTTACTTTTTAACCAGGTCACCCAAGAGCTCTGATCTGACTTTTTAAAAGCTATTTATTCTCCTGAAATTTCTAGTTACCAAATAGAAAGACACAATTCAGAAAGTTAGGGCTCAACAATAGGAAAACAATGAAGAGAATTTTCAGGATAATGGCTGTAAAACTGGGCCTAGAAAACACCTAGTTCAGGTGAGAGCCAGTAACAGTTCACTAAGATGCAGTCTCCAAACTATCAACAAATGCTTTGAATAGAAGGAAATTACTGATAGTTACTGTATAAAGCCATTGAAATATCTGCATAGGAGAAATGGTAATTGATGCCCTCAAAGAAAGCAAATGGGGAAAAAAACAAGCATATGAAATTTTAAACAAGAAAGGAAATGGGTTTGTGGCATGCTTTTTGGATCAACAATGAAAGTCATAAGATGGCCATTGATTTTTGATGGAACAAAAAAGCTGAAAGGTAACTATATTGAAAACACAGGAAAGAGAGATTTAGAGTGGAGGTAGGTAAAGGAGCTAAATGTTTATCCACAGTCTTACAACTAGACTGTAATTTCTGGACAATGTCAAAGTGATAATATCTAAAATGGATAAATCAAGACATTAAAGAGCAAGTACATTATTTAGAAGATAATAGAGGAAAATACAAGAAGAAACAACAAAAGTAAACTACTGAAACAAAAATAAATTGGTTTAGGGGAGTGGGGTTGTGGGGTGGGGTAGATAAATTTTTATTATTGATTTGTCATAATTTTTTATCTGTTATAAGCCTTTTGAAATGATGTGTCTTTTTGATGTATATATATTATTGACATGCATATTTGACACATTTATATGGTTTACCCTGAAAAGCAATATTTAGTCTGAAAGTAAATAAAAACTTCACTCCTGGTTTTAGTGATAAATACAAGTCAGAGGCATTAAGAGACTGAGGATTAGTTAGGGAATTTCACGTTGCTGGGAACAAATATTTGGAAACCTCAGGGCCCTTCGGGCTCTCTTATTATACCTTCCCATGAACAAGTCACATTCCTCACCATGACTTTGTATCCCTTCTGTTCTCATTGTCAAAAAAATATCTTTCTTCCTCTCCTTTTGTGCCTACTAAATTCTTTTTACATTTTAAAATACATCAAAAATATCTTATTTATAAAGCTTTTTGGATTTAACATTTCCTATTTAGCAGTTTTAATAATGTTGATGTGGCAATATGAAATTTGCAAAACTCTTTTCACAGTATATTAATTCATTTATTCCTCATTTGGGCCATTTATTTGTTAGTGCAATACATTTATTGAGTTTCTACTCTGAGTCAATTACCTTGACAGGAACTGGTGTTAAAAGGCCAACAAAAGAGGTTTACTGGCCTCATAGCATTTCACATTTTCAGGAGGAGGCAATCAAACACAGAAGGTATGCAGATTAAGGATATTTGTGCTGTTTGTGGTTGTTTCTGTTTGATTATTTCAGTCTTATGATTGAAATAAAAAATGTGATGCATGGTTTCTGGCTTGTACATCGGAATCTCACTGTTTCTGTAATGAGTATGTTTCAGCTCAAAATATATAATGAGTCAAAAATTCATCCATAACTTTATGATTGATTAATCTAATTTCTTTAAGAAAATGTAGCTGGATTTAGTCTTCTTCTTTTCTCTTCTCATCCTCCCTCCCACTCTCAAGCAACACATTAACCAACCAACAGGCTGCCTTGCTGTCTCTGCTCTGACCTACAGAAATAGTCCGGGGTAAGTTCACTATAAATTTTTGTGGCTTGCTGAGAGACTGGGACTTCTGTGATGAATTTTTCTTCCATCCCTGAGGTGATGGTGCCCTGTTGGTGAGATGAACTCTAAGCCTATATTTTAGGTTTATTTTCCTGGAAAGGATGAGATGTTTACAGCAATGCCATGGTTCAGTGGGAAATCTGAGTCTCACTTTCCCTATAATGCACTTCTACCCTAAAAGAAAATATGTCTGGATCCTTGAGTTGAGACTCAGACCCAGATCTTCTCATTCCAAAACGTGACATGGATCTAGTCTACCATGCATCTCATTTTGCCACTCACTCAACCCTTATGGATTGTCAATCTTTAAGGGCAGTAAAAAATCTCCATTTATCTTTGCATCTCCATGGCAAACAGCTCAGTGTCCTGTATATAGAGATGTTCAATGATTATTTTTTAAAATGAAATACTCACTACAGCCTTTTAATGAGAGTACTATCTCTGCAATTGAAACGATTTCTTGCTATTCCATTGCCACTTAAATATATTTCACATTTTTCTCAAAAACCACTTGTACTATTTCTAGGCAGACTGAAACTTCTAAAAGTCATCCTCCCTATGCCAGAGCCACAAGGGAAATAAGTTGGAAAGCAAGGAAAATAATTTTTAAAATTTCTTTGTTCTCCAGGGCTTGCATGAGGATGACACAAAGTATTCAGGAGAAACCCAAGTGGATATTTGATTTTCTATAGCAGCTGAGACACAAACCTATATCACTTATGCAAGATCACTCAGTAACCTGAAACCAGTGGAACAGAACTCTTTTCATGTTAAGCAAAAGCCATGGAGATGTGCCGGAGACTCAACAAATAAGAAAATACGTTACAAAGTGAAAATCCAAAGTTCTGTTGAGTAAATACTGGGGGGAAAAAAGGCAATTTTTATTCTAAGTACTTAAACAGTTGGAGAAAATAGCAGAGTCCCTTTAAAAAAGCCAGCATATATGTACCAGAAATAAAGATATATAATAAATAAATTTTTCCACCTAGTTAAATTATTATTCATTTTCATTAATTCATTCAACAAATATTTATCAAGTTCTACTACAGAAAATTTGGTAGGTATTGAATATTTAAATACGTTGCTAAATGTAAGAATATGAACTAGAGGAAAAGTTATATACAGAAACCCTGGAATGAAAGGGTACTCTAATAAGGATCTAAAGTAAAAATAATTGCCTGAAACTGAGTATAATCTTTAACATTGTTTTTAAATATGGTCTTTTTTTATAGGTTTATTAAATGAAATTATAATTGGCATGCAAAAACTGCACATATTTAAAAGGTATAATGTAAGAAATTTGACATATGCCTACTTCCTAAAACCAACACCACAATCAAGATAATGAACATAACCACCCCCCCCCCCCCAAAATTTCCTAGTGTCCTTTTATTAGGATGGTACAAAAGTAATTGCAATATTTGCCATTGGAAGTAATGGCAAAAACCACAACAACTTTTGCACCAACTTAATACAATTTCTTCCGACTATGCCTCTCCGGCCTTCTCCTCAGGCAACTATTGATTTGTATCATATCACTCTAGATTAGTTTGCATTTTAAATAGTTGTATACAAATAGAAACAAAGTATATGCACTCTTTTTGTCTGCCATTTTTCACTCAGTATTGTTATAAGGTTGTTCCATATCCTTACATTTATCAATAACCACTGTATTTTATTGCTGAGTAGGACTTTATGGTATAGGTATATCACAATTCATGTATCCATTGACCTGTTGACTTTCGTGTTGTTGACACTGAATGTCAATGCTGACCCTGACATTCATGTTGTTTCCAAGTTTGGGATATTAAAAATACAGATTCTACAAACATTCATGTACAGCTTTTGGTGTGAACATGTGCTTTCATTTCTTTTAATAGTTACCTAGAGTAGAATGGCTGGATCTGACAGTCTTGCATGTTTAATTTTTAAAGAAATTTCCAAAGTGATTCTGAGAGTGACTGTACCATTTTGCATCTCAACCATCAGTGTATGAGAGTTTCAGCTGCTCCATCCTGGCCAACCCTTAGTAGGGTCAGTCTTTATCATTTTAGCCATCCCAGTGGGTGTGGCAATATCTCACTGTGCCTTTAAATTATACTTTCCTAATGATTAATGATATTGATCATCTTTATTACTATTAATTTAACAATCTGTATATGTAAATGCCCATGATGAGGTGTCTGTTCAAATATTTTGCACTTACATTGAGTTGTTAGTCTGCTTATTATTTAAGTTCCAAGGGTTCTTTATATATTTAACAACATAAATTCTTTGTCAGATACATTTTACAAATATTTTATTTTAGCCTGTGTGTTGCCTTTACATTTTCTTTTATTTTTCTTTTTTATGCTCTCACTTTAACTTGAGCCTTTACATTTTCTTGATAGTGTATTTTTAAATTTTTTCTAAAGTCTAACTTAAGGTCTTTTCAAGTTTAAACTTTAAGACATCTTTGACAAATCCAAGTTTTCTTCTCTGTTTTCTGCTGTAAGTTTAGCTCTTGTGTTTAGATGAATGATTTATTTTGCACTAATTACTGCATATGGTGGGAAGTATATGCCAAAGCTCACTGTTTTTTACATGTGGACATTCAGTGGTTTCAGGACTATTTGTTGAAAATATTATTTATTCTCAATGAATTGCCTTGCCATCTTTGTCAAAAATTAGTTTATTATATAAGTGTTTATTTCTGTAATCTCTATTCTGTTCTATTAATCATTTTGTCTTTATTGGTTCCAGTACCAATACTATCTTGATTACTCCGGCTTTATAAAAAAAAGTTTTTCAATTTTGTTCTTTTGAGTTGATTAGCTGTGCTAGCTCCTTGGCATTTCCTTATAAATTTTGAAATCAGGTTATCAATTTCTTTAAAAAAAAACTGTTGCAATTTTGATTGGAATTGTGTTGAATATAGAGACCAATCTGAGAGAGAACAAAAACTTAAAATTATTAAGCTTTCTGATTCATGAAAATAAATTACATTGTTCTATTGCCAAATATTAAATCAACTCTACATTCCTGGAATAAACACCACTTGATCCTAAAATATTAGCCTATTAATATATTGTTGAATTTAGTGTTCTAAAACTGTATTTAAAATTTCTGGCTGGGGCAGTGGCTCATATCTGTATTCCTGGCACTTTGGGAGGCTGAGGTGGGTGGATCACCTGAGGTCAGGAGTTCAAGACCAGCCTGGGCAATATGGTGAAACCCCATCTGTACTAAAAATACAAAAAATTATCTGGGACATGGTGGTGGGCGCCTATAATCCCAGCTACTCAGGAGGCTGAGGGAGGAGAATCGTTTGAACCCAGGAGGTAGAGGTTGCAGTGAGCCAAGATCATGGCATTGTATTTCAGCCTGGGCAATAAGAGGAAAATTCTGTCTAAAAAAAAAAAAAAAAAAA
>NC_045449.1:40412565-40456195 GCF_002776525.5 Piliocolobus tephrosceles | reverse complement strand
AAGGAGGAAGGAAGGAAGAAAGGAAAGAAAATTCTGTATTAGTGTTCATTCTGTTTGTGTCTGTGTAGTGTTGGTTTCACTGTGAATCTTGTCTCATAAAATAAGCAAAAAATATTTACTTTTCTTCAATTATTTGGAAGATTTTGTATGGAATTGGTATTGTTTTAAATGTTTGGTAGAATTCTCCAATGATGCCTATGGGTCTGAAATTTTCGTGTTGTGAATGTTTTTAACTACAAACTTAATTTCAAATATATATATATATATATATATATATATATATATATATATTTTCAAGTTATCTATGTATTTTCAATTGAGCTTTGAGAGTTTACCTTTTTCAAGACATTTTTTCATTTAAGTTGTCAGACTTATTGACCTAAAATTGTAATATTTCCCTAGCAGTTTTCTAATATGTACAGAATCTGTAGTGATATCATTCCTCTCATTTTTCCTATTTGGTAACTTGTATTTTTTTTTTTTTCCAGTCTATCTGATTAGAAGTTTATACATTTTTACTGGCCTTCTGAAAGATATTCTTTTAAAATTTCATTAGTTTTTTTATCTATTATTTCTATATTATTGACTCCATTTATTTCTTCTTAAATTGTCTTTCTACTGCTTACTTTGAGTCTAATTTGCCCTACAGTTTCTGATTTCTTCAGGTGGAAGCTCAGGTCATTTAAGAACTTCCCGGTTTTTGTTGTTGTTGTTGTTGTTTCTAATAGAGACATTTTGTTCTATATACTTTGCTCTAGATACTGTTTTATCTTCATCCTACAAATTTTTATATGCTTTGTTTTTATTTTTACTCACTTCAAGATACTCTAAATTCTCTTTGATTTAGAGAGAGGTCAATTGTACGACTCATTTGTTTCCCCTCTCTTTGAGTTCTTTTAATTTATGTGGTCAGAGACCATGCTTTGTCTAATTTAAATCGTCTTAAATTGATTGTAACTTATGGCCTGTTTAAAAATATTGCCTGTTTCGGTAACTGTTCCATGTGCACTTGAAAATAATATGCGTTATTCTTTTTTGGGGTACAGTGCTTATATTGTGATCTCTTATTCTTTTTGTGTTTCATTTTGGATAATTTCTATTGATTTCTCAAGTTTATTAATCTTTCATCTACAATATTTAATATATTATTAACCGCCAACATATTTTCTTCTCTTCCACCATTATAGTTTTCATTTCTAAAAGTTTGATTTAGGTCTTTTTATATCTTCCATGCCTCTATTTAATAAACTCAAATTTTTAACCTTTTTTAGTATATGAAATAAAATAATAACGATTTTAATATCTATTGATTCCATCATTTTTCATTTTTGCATCTGTTTCTATCAATTGGATTTCCACCTCCTGTGTTGTATTTTCTTGCTTTTTTGCATGCCTAGGCATATGTGACTAGATGAGAAACATCGTGATTTTCACCTTATCAAGGTGAATATTTGTCCTGGCTCTTTCATATTTCTATAAATATTTTTAGTTTTGTTCTGGGATATCGTTAAGTTACAGAGAATCAATCTGATTATTTCAAGGCTTACTTTTAAGCTTTCTTAGGTGACACTGGAGAAGAAAACATTAGGGCTAGTTTTGCTCCACAGCTAAGACAATGACCCTCTAAGTACTAATGTTCCTGGATAAATAAGATTCTTCAGTCTGGCTGGTAGAAATACTGGTACTCTGTGAACTGAAAATGGGTTCCTTTTTTCTTATGTGGATGGTTATTTCCCTTGTTGTGGGTAGTTTCATCACACATAGCACAGAGCAACTCTAATGGGACATATTGTAGATTTCTGAAACTCCCTCTTCAATGCACTACTCTGGGACTTTGAGCTGCCTTGGACTCTCCATACTTGGTCCAAACTCTATCTCCTCATCTCAAGGAGACCCCGGCATGCTGCCTGTGCTGCTACTGGGGTCAATTATATGACTCATTTGTTTCCCCTTTGTCAGTATTACTGTCCTCTGGTGCCCCATATCTCATGTTGGAAATTCATTGGTTAATACATTTGTTCAATATTTTTATTATTTGAGGTGGGAAGAAAAATTGGGTCTCTATTACTCCATCTTGTCCAGAAATAATAATGAAGACACTTGATTGTTATTTGTTCAACAACTGGACTTTTTTGGTCTAGTTTGTAATTTACTTTATCATTCTCTACCCCATATCTTCAAAATAATTTTACTTTTCTTTTGCTTTTGAAAATGTTCTTTAGTTTTTTGTCACAACTGCAAGCAAAAGTTCAGTCTTCAGGGAACAAAAAGGTCTGTGGTGTGTTGTATGAAATGCCATGTCTTACTGAGTTTGTTACAATGCTTTCATTGATATTTTCAAACATTCTTCATGGGAGATCATTTCAATGAATATCAAACTGTTCTTAATGATTAGAGTAGTAGGAAACAGTATACGTAGAGAAAATCCACAGAGATATAAAAGCTGGTGTCCAGTATTATGGTCACCCAGGTTGTTTCAGTTAGGTCTTTGTGATTAAAAAGAGAGTCTTCTGGCTGGGCATGGTGGCTCATACCTGTAATCCCAGCACTTTGGGAGTCCGAGGCGGGTGGATCACCTGAGGTCAAGAGTTCAAGGCCAGCCTGGCCAACATGGTGAAACCCCGTATCTACTAAAAATAAATAAATTAGCCGGAGCCTGGTGGTGGACCCTGTTATCCCATTTACTCAGGAGTCTGAGGCAGGTGAATCCCTTGAACCTGGAAGGCAGAGGTTGCAGTGAGCCGAGATCATGCCATTGCACTCCAGCCTGGGCAACAAGAACAAACCTCTGTCTAAATACATACATACATACATACATACATACATACATACATATAAATAAAAAATTAAAATAAAAGAGAGCCTTTCATAAGTAAATGAAAATAGGGATGGTGGTGGTTACAACAATCAGTATGGAATCACATGGAAATAATCCAAGAAAACATATTAATATACCATTGAGCATCATTGAAACTCAAACTAAATCCAGAAACTGAAACGTGATTTCATTGCGCTTCAATCTATGCTTTACCAGTGTTATGATCACTATTCCCTCGGCTTTTTTGTTGTTGTTTCCTTTAGATGTCTTGTTGCTTCCTCTTTCACTGTCTACCAGCTTTACTGACCTCTATTCTGTACACGTGTTTCTCTAAATTCAAATTTCTGACTACTCAGGCAGATCTGTTATGATATCCAAACCAAGTTCCACCCTTGCTGTAGATACTTTCGTGCTTATTCCTATTACCAACTACTTCAGTTACTTTATAATTCACAATGCAAGTATCCAAAAGTGGGAATTTCATCTACCCAACTCATCTTTTGGTACAAGACCGCACCAAAGTTAACAGTTCAGCTTATGAACTGATTGCCTAGTGATGAGGTGTGCAAATATTTAAAGCTTCAGGATATGGTCATATAGATAACCTTAGTAAATATATAGGTGAATGCAACTTTCTTTAAAAGGTGCTGTAAAAAGAGCAAACACTGACTTTCAAAAGTCTGATACTTATATAGATGAGAAATTAGAGACCAGAATCAGAAACAATGGACAGAATTTAAAAGGAGATAGATTTTGGGGAAAAAAGTCCTAGTGAATATGTTTTTAAAATTCAAATGTGGTATAGGGTGAGATCTTTAGGTTTAACCTTGAAATTTTGATTTTTATGTATTTCCGATTATATTGGAATCATCCTAAATAGTTGCAGTATTATTCAACTTTTATGCAATCATAAATGCTGGTATTTGTAGCATGAATTCTAAAAACAAAAATGAAAATTAAAAAAGGACAAGAAATTCCAATAATATATAATTCCTTTCTATTTTATCAATGTTAATTATTCAGAATGATGAGAGGGCAGGATGAATTAATGCTTGATGTTTCGCAAAATGCAAAAAAAAGGTCTCAGGATTGTTCTGAAATTTAAATGTGAAGAAATAAATATGGTTTCCCCCTGACAGCTTTTCTTGTAACTGGAAAAATTTCCAGAAATGCATCTGATAACAATTGTCTCCTAGATGTCTTTTATTCACTCTTGGTTCTTTAGAAGGAATTGTGCTTTCATCAATGACATTTTCTTTTCACAGTTTTAATTATCAGTCAGTCAACGTCTACCTTTGCCAAATGTCTGCAATAGTAGATAAAGGAAAAGGGTCTCACAAAATAGGACGGTATCTTCCTAAATGCATAATATTATCTGTGAGATTAGTCATCAAATGAAATCTTTAGACTCTGGTCTAAACTAGGTAAACAGAAGAAAATTATTAGACATTTATATCAAAATGTCCTGATTGATCATATCACATTTGGCTCTTTTAAAATGTAAAGCTGGTACTTCAAGAGTTGTGCAATAGGAAGAAGTGGCAAGATTGCCACACACACACACACAAAGCCTTTGCAGAATAAGAATTTTAAAGTAGTCGAATCAGGCACATCTTCAGGCAAATGTTTGCAAAAATCTTTTTATAAAGAATGAACCATTAAAATAAAGAAAATGAGTCTATATAGATGTACCCTACTTCTAGAAGAAGAACAAATGTAATATCTAAGCATTGGCAGGTCGTTAAATTAAAAGCAATTTTGATAGTTAACTATGCAGAAACAGAAATATAAATCTGAAACACAGCTGTAATCACTCTATGGAAAAATCTCTGCTATTAAACACTTGGCAAAGTGGACAGGCTAATGATGTAGTAAAATCTTTTGCATTAAATTCAGTCTGTTACCCCTGATGGAGATTAGGCATCATTAGATTTTGGTGCATATATCTGTTATCTTGCATTAAAGAGAGAGCTAGGAATTTATTTCACAGAATCGATTTCAATGGTCACAATATTAACTCCAGTTGTTGCTTTAAAAAAAAATACCTAGCAATTTAATAGCTTCCCATTGAGTAAAGTAATTGCAAAGACTTTTGTTTTCATCATGAACTTGTTGACTTAAAGACAGCATTATCTTTTTTTTTTTTTTTAACAGGATTTTCCTTTATGTGGGTGGGAGAATCCTCTTATATCAATGCATTAGTTTGCTCACCCATATGCAGATGTCATTATTCTTCCTACATTTATTAAAAGATTTTTAAGACAAGCTGCACCACAAAAATTTTAAGATTAAATGTAAAATAAGATTTGTAAAAGTTCAGTGATAGCTATGAAGTGTTGCAACGATGTACACGATAAAAATGGTATCTTTTTTTTTTTTTTTTTTTTTTTTTTTGAGATGGAGTTTCACTCTTGTTGCCCCGGCTGGAGTACAATGGCAAGACCTTGGCTCACTGCAACCTCTGTCTCCTGGGTTCAAGCAATTCTCCTGCCTCAACCTCTGGAGCAGCCGGAATCACAGGTGCCTGCCACCCTGCCCAGCTAATTTTCTGAATTTTTAGTAGACATGGGGTTTCACCATGTTGACATGGCTGGTCTTGAACTCCTGACCTCAGGTGATCCACTCGCCTCTGCCTCCCAAAGTACTGGGATTACAGGCATGAGCCACCTTGCCCGGCCCCATTTAAATTTTTTAATGAGAGACATACATTACTTTTTTTTCCCAACCTGGAACATACGCTTTAAATCTATAACAATTACCATTTTAGTTTATCTCTTTCTCCCCCTTAGGTGCAAACACCATCACCACTTCCATCATCATCTTAAGCATAATGATGGTTGTTCTTCATTTTCACTCACAGCCTCTAACTTGTTCTCATTTTAATGTATGGCACCTAAGAGAGTGCTCCTAATATATAATTTTCTAAAATGTAATAACATACTTCTCATAAAAATATCAAATGAACATATGTCAGTGATATTATTCAACTCGTTAATTAATGAAGCAATGTTAAAACTGGTTCACATGAGAATTTAAGGTGGTTTAGCTATTTATAGAAAATTTAATAAAGCAATGTTAGAATAAGATTTCTGAATGAGATACAACACTAGTTAACATCCAATAGGTTAATAAACCATAAACTTTGTGGTTATCTATTCTTCTGGAAAGAAATGATTTGCAACTCTATCAGACATAAATCTACAAATGAATTTCTGCTCCTTCCAAGCTGTTAAAGAACCCAGTCAATAAAAAGTCAATCAAAAGGGCAAATCCAGCACTGCTTTGAGAGAACACCCAATAATCTCCTTTGTCATTTCCACGTTTTAATAATATTTTGACAGTGCCTTGAAAGTAACTGACGTTTATGAAATATATGTGGAATTGGGGAAGTAGAGACCGAGTGGATCTGAAGTTCTTTATACCATGGTTTTGGGATATCACTAGTTAAAAACTTCTGCTGAAAGGCCCTATGAAGCTGGGCGTGGTGGCACATACCTCAGGAAGCTGAGGTGGGAGAATCACTTGAGGCCAGGAGAATGAGGCTGGAGTGAGCTATAATGGCGCCTCTGCACTCCAGCCTGTGCAAGAGTGAGACCCCATCTCTAAAAACATTTTTAAAAAAAACTAAATAAATAAAGGCCATATGATTGCTGTCAAGCAGGCTCCACTAATGCTCTGTTCCTCAGGGAGGAGTGCAGTGATGCAGTCATGGCTCACTGCAGCCATGAAGTTCTGGGATCAAGTGATCCTCTGCCTTAGCCTGTCAAATACCTGGGACTATAGGCACATGCCACCATGCCTGGCTAATTTTTTTTTTTATCTTAATTTTTTTGTGGAGACAGGTTCTTGCTATGTTGCCCAGGCTGATCTCAAACTCCTGCTCTCAAACGATCCTCTCACCTCAGCCTCCTAAAGTGCTGGGATTATAGGCATAAGTCATGATACCCGGAGAGTTTTCTAATGTGTGTGTGTGTGTGTGTGTGTGTGTGTGTGTATATATATATGAAAAAATATACAACCTCTGCCTCCTGGGCTGGGATTATAGGCACTCACCACCATGCCCAGCTCAATTTTTTTTTTTGTATTTTTAGTAGAGATATGGTTTCACTATGTTGACCAGGCTGGTCTTGAACTTCTGACCTCAGGTGATCCGCCCACCTTGGACTCCCAAAGTGCTGGGATTACAGGTGTGAGCCACAGCGCCTGGACTCTAATGCATTATATACTACAAACAAGAGGAAGAATTGAGGAGGTACCCACAACAGAATACAAACAGAAACAAATGACCCTGCCTTTAAAAGAATAATTACATTGAAGAAAGCAAGATAGAGGACCAACCCCAGTCATTTTGCATTTTGTAATGGACAAGGGGGATATTTGTCTCTCCTGATATGATGCAACAAGAAGGATACAATGTTTCTTCTACGGTGTTCCTCTCAAAAAAATTATTACCTACATCTAATCATCAGGAAAAATTTGACAACCCAATTGAGGGACATTCTACCAAATAACTACTTTAGACATTCAAAAATGTCAAGTTTATAAAAATGTTGAACTATTCTGTTAAAGGTGACTACAGACACATGACAACTAAATACTGAATGTGATCTGGATTTGATTCTGGGCCAGAAACAATAAAAGAAATTGTTATTTAGGACACTCGTGGGACAATTGGTAAAATCTAAAGGAAATCTGTGATAAAAGCATTCTGTCAGTGTTAATTTCTTGAATTTGATAATCATACTGTATTTAGAATAAACATATTAGAGTACTTTGAAGTGAAGGATAAAGACATTACCATAAAATATTTTCATAATCTAGGTGAAGCATATATGGTAGTCATTTGTATCAATTTTGCAACTTTTCTATAAGCCTGAAATCGTTTTATAACAAAAACTTTAAAAATATATGCAAAAGTTGTAATCCTTTAAAAGAGTATATTTTTAAATTCACAGCAGCACTTGTACTCCAACGAGGTTTTTTTTTTTTTTTTTAACTTTTCAGTGATGAACTACTTAAAAGATGGATATATCTGGTAATGTCATAATTATATCATATCTCTCAAAATCTCTTTCAAATGTGTATTTTCAAATCGCTCTGTATCATAATGACTTAATATCCCAAAAAGATAGAAAAAGCATAGTAAATAGGTAGCATAGTTTAATTACTTTTGCATTCTGTCTTTAAGCATGTCTGACACAGTACATATAGGTCAATGAAATAGATCCTTGATATTCCCATGGTTTTCATAGCAGTCTCTAATATCCTCTCTGATTTGATTCTATGCCTAGCTTATGACCTCAGCTTCCATTGTGGCTTCATTTACTATTCCTTGGATTCAATGTCATTGTATTTACTTATTAATTTACTTATTCACCAGCAAATGTTAACCACAAAGTAGGTGCCAAACAGTGGAATATTGTTTTAATACCATGTATTTGACCTTAATTTTCTTCTAAAAACATTGGCTTTGTAGTTCCCTCTCCTGACTTGTTGCAGTTTGAACTATCTTTAGAAGGATGCTCTATCTTAATTAACTCTGCAGACCCCAACTCCATCCCATTTACCTACATCTAGTGCAATCAGTCCAGTAATCTGCAAAGAGTAGATTCAGATAAAATAAGATTAGATGCATATTTTTAGTGAAATTTCCATCTTCCCACCAATGTGTTTGACATGCTATTCTAATAAGTTTGAATAATCAGAGAAAGCATGTATGTATAAATAAGTCAAACAATGTTAGTAGGAAACAATTTCATGCTAAAGTTCACACAGATAGTATATTTTAAAATGTAGAATCAAATAGGTATAATACACTAAGGAAATATATAACAGCAAAACAATTATTTTCAGCTTCATAGCATTGTAAACCAATATTGGTCGTGTCCCTGGGTTTCCTTTGGGCAATTAGGAGAAAATTTAAGCAATTTAAGGTTGAGGTGTGTGGTGAACAAAAAGCAATGATTTGATCTGTCTTTTTGATTCAGTTATGATCTCCCCAGGATAGTTTTAACTTATCCCTTTGCCTAAAAGGAAAATATTGATCCCAGAACACTAACGGTGTTTTTTATACTGTATATTTAGTCCCGAAACTTGACTTATTCCAAAATATATTATTCCATATACTTCCTTAAACTGAAGTGTAACAAGGTCTTGTAGATAAATTAAAACAATAAAACAACATTTAGTTTAAAAGGAAGTAATTGTCAGCTTTGAATAATAGTTTGATATCGATTAACTCCCCCAAGTTAAATGAATCGCAGTTGTTCCTTTTCCCCCAAAGAATAATAAATTGAAAGCCTTTGAATTAATGCTGAAATAATGACAACAAATTTTACTATAATCAGCACCTAATCATTTCTGAAGCATTTGAGACCCAGCAAAGCTCCCATATTATGTGAAGTAACATGCCTAGATCTTCTCTCTCCCCATTTAAATCTGAGAATTTAAAATAATATCAAATCAATTAGAACTATCTATTCTCACCCCAGATCAACAGCAAGTGATTTTCCCTGTTTCTTGAGTAAACTACTTCTTTGGCTCTTCTGATGAAAAAGAAAATATGGTCTAAATCCTAGGAAACTGGCATTTTTCTGGTCTTTGGGGATTTGATTACTGCTGACTTTGACACATTCATATAACCTTTCCCTTTAGGCAGGATTTACTAACATAAACAATTTGTATTCATCCCACTGATGTTGAGTTGAAATGGTTGAGTTGGAAAGAAACTCTAGCAATGAATTCACATATTATTCTCATAGGGCCAAGCAATTAAATAAGGTCCTCAGGTCAGTCTATGAGACTTGGCTCAAAGTTTCCATGCTCTTTTTCTTGAATTCCAATGCTCTTGTGAAGCTTTCTTTTCCTAGGGTCTTAAATTCTTGTGAACATTTCTTATTCTGACTTTCCGATTTTGCAAAATTTTTGATTCCTTAACCTCAGGGTTACTTCAGGGCTCAGTCTTTAGATTTCTTCTCTCTCTCTCTCTCTATGTATACTCACTTAGGATCTTATACAATCCCAATGCCTTATATACAATCCTGTTGCTTTAAATGTTCCCAAATTTATACCTCTATCTCATTTCTCTTCTTGAACTCCAGGCTCATTTATTTGATGTCTAGTTGATATATCTACTTGAATACCTAAGAATTATCTCAAATTGAAACATACCCAAGATTCTATTCATAAACTGCTCTCTCAAATCTGCTATAGTCTAATTTTCTCATATCACGCATTGATAATTCAAGCCTTTCACTCTTTCAGAACATACATTTAGAATAATTTTCAGTCCTGTTTCTCACACCTTCATTCAGTTTAGCAGAAACACATTCATGACATCACTTAGAGTACAGTACATCTAAGACAAACAATGCAGTCAAAATTGTTGTAGACAAGAATCACAAATGATGCTAAAATTAATGGGAAACATATGATGTCAAACTGGATATCTGCATAACCTCAAATTCTTTCCTCCCAAAATACTTATTAATTGCAAACAGAAATCAGTTACCTTACAGAAGAGAAATCCCATAGATATCACCTTAACCAAGTAAAGAAATTTAACAGCACTAAAAATATTGACATCACGTACCTCCTGATAGGATGCACTGAGGGTATAATATCACTGCTCTTACATTCTTGCCAAAAACACGCAACTGAAATTTAACCTGAAGAACAACTGAACAAACCGAAGTTGAAAGACATTTATAAACAGGTGATTCTTCCAATGTATTAAGGTCATGAAAGACAGAGGAAGACTCAGAAACTTTCCAGACTGAGGAAGATGAAGACAGGAAAACTGAGTGCAGTGTAAAATTCTGTTAGCTTCTTAGGCAGAGTACTTTATCCCTTTTAGTGCTGTCTTCCTTCAGACTATGGTTTTGGTGCTATTGTTTCCACAACTGCAAAGACTGGTCGATATATGTCCTTAATCAAAGATAATTCTCCCCCTAGAAGGAATTCTGGTGCAAGCTCTTTAAAATAGCAGACATGCTTTGCTACACAAGTGAAAAAATATAGTACAAGGAATTCTGGAAATGCTTCTGATACCATATTTCTTCGGAGCACCAACAGGGTATGTATAGGTACCTATATCTAACTTCATCTTTGAAGTGAGTCAAGCTGTCAGAGTTATTATAAAATTCTCCTTATGAGATTGTGTCCCTCAAACATAGCCCTTATCCCACGGACCTTGAGAATTAATTATGGTACTCATGTTTGTGGAGAAAGACACCTGCTTTTAAGAAAAGATATCAATGTATACAGAAAATCACATTTTTAAATTGATGTCACACAAATCTGTGCTGGAGTTAACCACTTTTACATGAAAAACTAATTAACTGTTAATTAAAATTAAGTAAGCAACCCTCAGGACTGGCTTGTTCTGTTCTAGTTCTAAGACATTGCTTCCTTTGACAACTTGTAATGGCATTTTTTACAATTCTACCTGAGCCATGGGTCAATCTGAGGATTGATGCTTTTCTAAAGACATAATAGACACTTGAAATTACAAATCATTCTTTATGAGATTTTCATGGCATGCATTATCTTATTTGAACGATGATGTGGGATTATTCTGTTCAGGAAGATCAAATATTTGGATTATACCAAAAAAAGCAATGCTTAAAATAAAAATAATTTAAAAGCATGGCTTTTACAGCTGTATCCAGAGCTGATAACAAGAGCACACAGCCCCAGAGACCCCAAATTCAAATTAGGAATATTACTTTTATTGCACTATGAACTATATTTTCTTGCTCAAGCTGAGACATTCAGCAACTAACAATATCACTGTTAAGCACATATTAAACAAAAAACTAGGGTATGGTATTTCTTTGTGTAGACAACAAAATGGAGACTACAATGTAATCACATTGCATTTCCTAATGGTATCCCAGAGAAATAGACAAAGAGCAAAAATAAGTGTAGCTAAAACCTGTAGATAAACCATAGAGTTATTTTTAGCATAAAAAGAATTTAATATAACACATCTCTGTAACAATCAGCATTGCCTTAGGAGGATAACACCACAAGCTGTTTTATCTATCATAAAGAGAGTACTGCAGAAGTTAATAAATGCAATACAGAATTATTTGCAAGCAAGAAAAAGTAGAAGTTAGTTAAATGAACAAGTGATTATATAGTTAGAGAATTGGGTTCAAGAAATAATAATAATACTGACTACATGGGGCATAGGTGGTCAGATTTGTTAGAAAACATAAGCTTTTAAATACAAGTCCCTTGAAGATGACCTGAGCCCGGGATGTCGAGGCCACAGTGAGCCATGATTGTGTCACTGCACTCCAGCCTCACTGATGCAGTAAGATCCTGTCCCAAAAAAACTATATATATGTATAGTCTCAATGAGATAATATTTCCAACTCATTCATTCATGACACCATTCACCCTATGTCAAATTTCTCATATTCGTGAAGAGCATTATGTACATTTTTTGTTTGCATTTGTAATTTTTAAAAATACTTCAGAATATATGGTATCATGGTCTATTATGGCTATAAGTTACATAAACATAGAATCACCTTCACTGAATGGGCAAAAACTGGAAGCATTCCCTTTGAAAACTGGCACAAGACAGGGATGCCCTCTCTCACCACTTCTATTCAACGTAGTGTTGGAAGTTCTGGCTAGGGCAATCAGGGAAGAGAAAGAAATAAAGGGTATTCAGTTAGGAAAAGAAGAAGTCAAATTGTCCCTGTTTGCAGATGACATGATTGTATATTTAGAAAACCCCATCATCTCAGCCCAAAATCTCCTTAAGCTGATAAGCAACTTAGGATACAAAATTAATGTGCAAAAATCACAAGCATTCTTATACACCAGTAACAGACAAACAGAGAGCCAAATAAGGAATGAACTTCCATTCACAATTGCTTCAAAGAGAATAAAATAGCTAGGAATCCAACTCACAAGGGATGTAAAGGACCTCTTCAAGGAGAACTACAAACCACTGCTCAGTGAAATAAAAGAGGACACAAATGGAAGAACATACCATGCTCATGGATAGGAAGACTCAATATCGTGAAAATGGCCATACTGCCCAAGGTAATTTATAGATTCGATGCCATCCCCATCAAGCTACCAATGACTTTCTTCATAGAACTGGAAAAAACTGCTTTAAAGTTCATATGGAACAAGACAATCCTAAGTCAAAAGAACAAAGCTGGAGGCATCACGCTACCTGACTTCAAACTATACTACAAGGCTACAGCAACCAAAACAGCATGGTACTGGTACCAAAACAGAGATATAGACCAATGGAACAGAACAGAGTCCTCAGAAATAATACCACACATCTATAGCCATCTGATCTTTGACAAACCTGAGAAAAACAAGAAATGGGGAAAGGATTCCCTATTTAATAAATGGTGCTGGGAAAATTGGCTAGCCATAAGTAGAAAGCTGAAACTGGATCCTTTCCTTACTCCTTATACGAAAATTAATTCAAGATGGATTAGAGACTTAAATGTTAGACCTAATACCATAAAAACCCTAGAAGACAACCTAGATAATACCATCCAGGACATAGGCATGGGCAAGGACTTCATGCCTAAAACACCAAAAGCAATGGCAACAAAAACCAAAATTGACAAATGGGATCTAATTAAACTAAAGAGCTTCTGCACAGCAAAAGAAACTACCATCAGAGTGAACTGGCAACCTACAGAATGGGAGAAAATTTTTGCATTCTACTCATCTGACAAAGGGCTACTATCCAGAACCTACAAAGAACTCAAACAAATTTACAAGAAAAAAACAAAGAACCCCATCAAAAAGTGAGCAAAGGATATGAACAGACATTTCTCAAAAGAAGACATTCATACAGCCAACAGACACATGAAAAAATGCTCATCATCACTGGCCATCAGAGAAATGCAAATCAAAACCACAATGAGATACCATCTCACACCAGTTAGAATGGCAATCATTAAAAAGTCAGGAAACAACAGGTGCTGGAGAGGACATGGAGAAATAGGAACACTTTTACACTGTTGGTGGTATTGCAAACTAGTTCAACCCTTGTGGAAAACAGTATGGCGATTCCTCAAGGATCTAGAACTAGAAGTACCATATGACCCAGCCATCCCATTACTGGGTATATACCCAAAGGATTATAAATCATGCTGCTATAAAGACACATGCACATGTATGTTCATTGTGGCACTTTTCACAATAGCAAAGACTTGGAATCAACCCAAATGTCCATCAGTGACAGACTGGATTAAGAAAATGTGGCATATATAAACCATGGAATACTATGCAGCCATAAAAAGGGATGAGTTTGTGTCCTTTGTAGGGACATAGATGCAGCTGAAAACCATCATTCTCAGCAAACTATCGCAAGAACAGAAAACCAAACACCGCATGTTCTCACTCATAGGTGGGAACTGAACAATGAGATCACTTGGACTCGGGAAGGGGAACATCACACACCAAGGCCTATTATGGGGAGGGGGGAGGGGAGAGGGATTGCACTGGGAGTTATACCTGATGAAAATGACGAGTTGATGGGTGCAGCACACTAACATGGCACAAGTATACATATGTAACAAACCTGCACATTGTGCACATGTACCCTAGAACTTAAAGCATAATAAAAAAAAAATAATAAAATAAAAGAATCACCTTCATCATCTATTGGGGGAAATTTTCTTTGAAATACAACCAAAGTCTTCCTGGGTTCTATGTCACACATAGATATCTAATTTGGTATGAAGGACTCTGTTAAAACATCCTTTCGGCTTGCCACTCAGTAGTACTCTAACCTTGTTATTCTGCAGATATAGTTCACTGTAATGGGAAGGAGCATATATAGGTACTAGAGTCAGGCAAATCACTGTGAATCCTACCTCATAACCTTTGAATTAAGTTTAATAAGTCTGTTACCCTCACTGATACACACTCCCACCACTTCCTCTACTGTAAAATGAATAAAATGCCATCCCCCATTCCTGGCTGCCCTGAGAATTAAAAGATAACGTACAATTGGCCTGGCACATAGAAAGGATTTGGTAAATTTTCTTTCCCTTTCCTTCTCTTGTCCTTAAAAATATACAACATAAAATGAATTATGATCTAGCCACACTGTTGAATTAAATTTTCTTGCAGCAAATGTTGTATGCTTTGCTTTATTTTGTACCTGAGAACTCCCCAAATTCAAAAGCAAGTAAATGAATGACTTGGAAAGAAGTCAACCAATAACCTTTAAATTTTGTATCATCTAGAATAAAAATGTCACAGTTTATTTTCCAAGTATGTAACAAAGCGTAGAATGATCTGTGATGTTCAGTATTTGTATCTATGTAGGAACTTGTTTATAAATTTGGGGCACGGCTACATCTCCCAAGCTGCTCAGGAAGTCTTGATGATGATGATAGTTTAAGATACCTTCTTTCCAAAATATTACTCAAAATCAGTAAAAAAAAATATATATATATATATACTGGAAAATGAAATTTATGGTATCTTTTTAACTTAAGAATCACATATCTGATGAAGCCATGCTCTATTCAAATTAAGTAAAGCAAATTTTTTGGTCCCACGTTGCTATGTTGTGATTATCCCAAAAGGAGAGTATTTCACGAAATGTTATTTATTGAAGGAGTAGCGAGAGAGAAATAAATGATGATGATGAGTACTTTTATACATCCTCCTGTCTTGTGATCAAATGAACAGGAAAGGTCAGTGTGTGTTTCATTCATATGGGAACATCTTTAAAGTTTGAGTTAACCTGATTAAATATAGTTAAATTCAACACCAGCTTAAATAAATATTTCCTCGACACCTACTATGAACCATCAATATTGCAGACACTTTGAATATAGAGCTGACACGCTATAGTCCTTGTCCTTGGGGAGCTCCAAGTACATGTGAGCAAAAGCTTAAGACAGAAATGTCAAATCATTGTTTCAATTCTAGCCATGTGATCTAAAGGCTAGTGTCACGTTTTTTTAAAAAGCTTAGTAATAGATTTTATTATTTTAAATATAAATGTAAGCGAAAAGAGTAAGTGAAAACACAAATGCCAACTACAATTCTATAAAAAGCTTTTTATTTTCTATCACTTTATCCATAAATTTATCAATGTGGATTTCAAAAGATAATTACTCTTTTTTGATAAACTAACTGCAATATCATTGTCACATTTATTAATATTAACCCTTATTTCTTGGCCTCATCCTTTGGCTATTCACTGTCATTCTCTTTTACAATTTGCTTTTTTATAATCAGATTCCATATAAAATGTATATGGTTTGAGTGGTTGAGAGCTCTTCAGTCTACAGATATCCCGCTTCTTCTTCTTCTTCTCTCTCTCCCTCTCTGTCATTTATTTGTTAAAGAAACCAAGTTGCTGTGTCTCTTATAGTTTTCCACATTCTGGATTTTTCTTTTTACATCCATTTGCTGGTGTTTAGCATTACTCTCTATTCTCTGTGTTTAATACTCCCTGTAAATTGAATCTAGAAGATTGGTCATATTCATGTTTACTTATTTATTCCTTTTTGACAAAGAGCTTTCCTAGGCAGGGCTGCGTCCCTTTTTCAGAAGCTATACATGCCTGCTTGCTTCCCTTATTGTGATACTCATAGTTGTTGATAAATGCCTAGATCCCTTCATTCACTAGCGCTTTTGTTAAATGAGGACATTTTAATTTTATCATTCTTTCTTCCTTTATTAGCTAGAATATCTCTATAAAGAGAAAATCACCTAATTTACCATTTTGTATTCCAGTGAATGATACACATAAAAAGCCAGAAAAAAATATTGACGGTTTTACTTTTTCTTGCTTATTTTAAAATAATAAGTGAAATAAATATTAATTCCATCTCATCTTCTTTTTATTATCTTTATAGTCTCATGGAGTTTCATACATTAGGTGTGTTTTATCCTTTAGGTTTATTTTATTCATTGATGGTCACTTAGTTCCATTGTTGGCCAGTGGAAGCATCCCCAGGGCTCATTAAGTCCTTTTAATACAATAGTAGCCGCCTAGGATAGCCCCTGTGCATTCTGGCTGTTACAAAATAGTCCAGGCCAACCTTGTATATTTGTTGTGCCAGGACTCCAATGAGCTCTAACACATTGGAGTAGCCGTGCCCCAAATTTATAAACAAGTTCCTACATAGATACAAATACTGAACATCACAGATCATTCTACGCTTTGTTACATACTTGGAAAATAAACTGTGACATTTTTATTCTAGATGATACAAAATTTAAAGGTTATTGGTTGACTTCTTTCCAAGTCATTCATTTACTTGCTTTTGAATTTGGGGAGTTCTCAGGTACAAAATAAAGCAAAGCATACATTTTAGTGGAAAATGATATTTGGAAACCATAGTATGTGCACTAGGGTTGCTTATTTCTACTGAGTTGATAAGTATTACTAAATAATTTCAGCTCATAGAGTTAAGAAATTTTGTTTTTCCTCATAATCTTAAAATATACCAGGGTTATAGGTTTATATATTCATGCTGATACTTTTAAATCAGATTCAGAACTTAACCTCACCTATCAGATTTACATTTCCCTTTTCTTCTGAGAAATTCTGATTTTTAATATTCCTAAGAATTGAGAAATCCAGACTTATTTTACTCTTGTAAACAACTTTCTACAATGCAATAGTTTCTTTTTTTAACTTTTATTTTAGGTTCAGGGGTACATGTTCAGGTTTCTTACAAAAGTAAATTGCGGGTCACTGGGGGTGGGTATACAAATTATTTTATCACTCAGGTAATAAACATAGTATCCAGCAGGTAGTACTTTTTTTACCCTCACCCTCCTCCCACCCTCCACCCTCAAGTAGACACTAATGTCTGTTGTTCCCTTCTTTGTGTCCATGTGTAATCAATGTTTAGCTCTGACTTATTAGTCAGAACATGTGGCATTTGCTTTTCTGTTCCTGCGTTAGTTTGCTTAAGATAATGACCTTCAGCTCCATCCATGTTGCTGCAAAGAACATAATTTCATTCTTTTTATGGCTACATAGTATTCCACAATGTATATGTACCACATATTCTTTACCAAGTCTACTGTTGATGGACATTTAGGTTGATGCCATGTCTTGGTTACTGTGAATACTGCTGCAATAAACATACAAATGCATATGTCTTTATGGTAGAAAACATATATTCTTTTGAGTATATACTAAATAATAGGATCACTGTTGAATTTCTGTTTTCAGTTCTTTGAGAAATCGCCAAATTGCTTTCCTCAAGGGCTGAACTAATTTACATTCCTACAAGTAGCGTATAAGCATTCTCTTTCTCTGCAACCTTTCCAGTGTCTGTTATTTTTTTACTTTTTGATAACAGCCATTCAGATGGGTATGAAATGGTATCTCACTGTGGCTTTGATTTACATTTCTCTAATGATTTGTGATGTTGAGCATTTCTTCATATGCTTCTTGGCCACTTGTATGTCTTCTTTTGAAATATGTCTGTTCATGTCTCTTGACCATCTTTTAATGTGGTTGTTTGTTTTTTGCTTGTTCTTTTGTTTAAGTTCCAGATAGATTCTGGACATTAGATCGTTGTTGGATGTACAGTTTTCACATAGTTTCTCCTGTTCTATAGATTGTCTTTTTACTCTGTTGAGAGTTTCTTTCGCTGTGCAGAAGCTCTTTAGTTTAAATAGGTCCCATTTGTCAATTTTTGTTTTTGTTGCATTTGCTTTGGGCATCTTCATCATGAAATCTTTGTCAGGGCCTGTGTCTAGAATGCTGTTTCCCAGGTCATCTTCCAGGGTGTTTATAGTTTTAGGTTTTACATGTAAGTTTTTAATCCATCTTAAGTTGATTTTTTTATGGTATAAGAAAGGAATCTGGCCGGGCGCGGTGACTCATGCCTGTAATCCCAGCACTTTGGGAGGCCGAGGTGGGCGGATCACGAGGTCAGGAGATGGAGACCATCCTGGCTAACAAGGTGAAACCCCACCTCTACTAAAAAAATACAAAAATTAGCCAGGCATTGTGGCGGGCCCTTGTAGTCCCAGCTACTTGGGAGGCTGAGGCAGGAGAATAGCGTGAACCCGGGAGTTGGGGCTTGCAGTGAGCTGAGATTGCGCCACTGCACTCCAGCCTGAGTGACAGAGCTAGACTCCGTCAAAAAAAAAAAAAAAAAGAAAGAAAAAGGAAAGGAATCTAGTTTTAATTTTCTGCATATAGCTAGCCAGTTATCCCACTACCATTCATTGAACAGGGAGTCATTTTCCCATTGCTTGTTTTTGTCAATTTTGTTGAAGATCAGATGGTAGTAGGTATCCAGCTTTATTTCTTGGCTCTATTCTGTTCCACTGATCTATTTGTCTGTTTTTTCTGCCAGTATCAGGCTCTTTCGGTTACTGTAGCCTAGTAGAATAATTTGAAGTCAGATAATGTGATGTCTTCAGCTTTGTTCTTTTTGCTTAAGATTGCTTTGGCTATTCCAGCTCTTTTTGTTTCCATATAAATTTTTATTTTTTTTTCTAATTCTATGATGAATAGCATTGCATTGATAGTTTCATAGGAATAGCATACAATGCAATAGTGTCTTATTGTAATTTTAGTGGAACAGAATTTTCATGGCTCTAAATTCTACTATAATGAACAAAAATAATGAATAAACATTTGTCTTGTAATATTATTTAAAATTTACAACAACCCTCTGCAAAACTATTATTTTTCTGTCTATAAGTGAAAAAAAATTAGAGCTCAGAAAGGTTGAGTAATTTACACAAGGTAACATAGTTTTTAACGGGAATCTTGGTCACTGATTTTTCTGACACCAAAAGCCACAGAATTAACCAATTATTAATGATTATGCTACGGTAACTGTTTAATTAATAACACTCACCTTCTGCTATAATTATCAACTGAGCCAAGCTTATTAGCTAGAATCCTGGTGGCAGTTAGAGGAAGTAAATGGTATGTAAATGACTAAGACCCCTTGGTCTATTATTTCACGCATGCTATCTAATTATATATGCATGAGTACATAACATGCAGGCTAGACCTGAGTAAAGTCAATAAAATTTAGTTTGTGGGATCACATCAATTGTTTGACTGTAGGCTCTTTAAGCAATACTAAAAATCCCCCTGATCTGATACGACATCTGATGTGTCCCTCAGGGGAAATGTAGTAGTCTCCCAGGCTGTGCTTTTAAAGGCAATTAGTAGGCTTGCAAATTCCATTTTTACGTCTTGTGTTAAAAGCATAGTTTGGATTTTGCATTTCCAGGAATTGTTTGAATACTGCAATGCAGCAGATTTCATTGGTTTTGAAGTTTTGGGGAAGACACAATAATGTTCACTTTCAATTTGATTTTGAAGTGCGTTTCAGCACAAATTATAAATGTTCAGAGTACTCTCCCAAAGGTATCACAGTAAGCATTTAAACCAAATAGACGCTATTGGTACCCCTGTAACATGATGAAACATGGGAAGCCACCATCTGACCACAACAGAGTATCTGACCCTTCCCCTTCTATTAGCCTCTGGAAAAAATGGTATGATCCCCTCCAACAGATCAGAAAGGGTTGGTTATAGTCATATCTTTAAAAGTGAAATTTTCAACTCCTAGGACAATGCGAGGTCTGACCATGAGTACTTCTCCACTCTCCAGATGCGGGACCACACAAGGACTTCCCTGCTACGGAGGGACAAGTTCCCAGTGGCCGGCTGCTTATTGCACCTACTTCCAGCTTTCCTTAGGAAAAAAATTACTTGTACCAGTCTATGAAAATGAATCATAAAGCTAGTGTGAATGCAACTATTAGATATATTCCATGAATAATACTATTTTATATGAAGGTTTGAGGTTAAAAGGGAAAAAATGGGCAAGCATTATGAAAATACAACTTCTTGCCATAGATTTCAGCAGGTGTGTTCTTACAATGAAAGACATATGTTTTTATTATGAAAATAAAGAAGGAAAAGGTGCTGCCATAGTAGAATTCCACTGCAGAGGATGGATGTACTGCTGGGTCCATTTGGTTGTATTGTAGTTCAATAACACTATGTGTATGTGTGTGTACATGTGTCTGTTAGGAATTAGGAGAGACGGATTAAAGATCAGTTTTAAAAAATGCATTTCAGCTTTTTGGTTTAGACAACTTACCATACTTTTCACTCTAGAAACACTTTAAGACAGTTATAAGATTTCTCTATTTCATGTTATATCAGTCTTAATAAATGTGATATGCTTTTATAATTAGTATATTATTTACACTTCACAACAATTCCTGTGAAGAGGGGATTACATTACTGTAATCCCCAATTTACAGATGGAAAGTTGTGGTTCAGAAAGATTAAGTTAGTTTGCCAAAGTGGCACAGCTAGTAAGAGTTAGAGCTAAAATTTCAATAAGGCATCTTGGCTCCTACAAGCCCATGAACTACTTAACCTTCATGCAGAGGAGAGTACAAAGGCTCAGAGAAGATACATCATTTACTTTAAGTCAGTTACAGCAAAGACTCAATTCCAGATAATTTTGAATCCAAAACCAGTTTTTTCCCACTATAACATGCAGTTCCATAGATAGCACAGAATAAATATATGAAATAATTTCATTTACAGCACAACCTACTTACTTTATATTTACAACACACTCTGTAACATATAGATTAACACACCAATTGATAAGAAAAACACTAAAATAAGGCGAATTAATTAAAAATGCAATTGTAATGGGATTAAACAGAGGATGCTTTCAGTAGGAAGGCAGTTTTGACACAAAACGGAAGAACAAAGAAAAAGAAGAAAGTGCATTCTAGATAATATTTTTAATAGCACATTCAAGAGCACTGGAGAAGCTGTCCTAAAATAGAGAGGTAGGAAACTATCTCAAGTATTATGGTAATGTTTCTGGATAGACTATTCAGTGGATCTTGAAGAAATAGAAAATTGCCTTAGCAAAGTTTTCATTTTATTGGAATTACAAAATCTCCTATATATAGCTTTACCTAATTTCACTTAAAACTTTTCTAAGTAACAGGAGAACTCTTTAAGATAAAAGGTGTCAGGGTCATCTAACACACGTTTGCAGTATGCTTTTCTAAGAGGAGGTGTGGTTGTGCTATTCTTATTGCCTGTAAGTAAAATAAGATCTGTACAAGGTTAAACTGAGGTGAACTCACTCTTAAAGAGACTTTAAATTTCACCTGGAAATAGAAATGTTAAATTTTTGAATGTACTTCCTACATAGATGACAGAAGCTATATCCATTTCAATTAGGAACTGGAGAACTGGAGTCTGCAGGCATGTATGCTCAGGTAAATGATACTGATTCTATGCATATTGGCTACATTTCTTCTTGCTTACATAACTACATGTTTCTGGCCAACTTGAAAGTCAATCTCACTTTTTCCACTTATGACCTATTTCTTGCTAACAATTCCATTTCCATGCTCCATGGTTCTGTCTGCAGCCTTGTATATCCCTGGATTTATTCAAGTTGCCCATTTTTCATGATTTACATTTTCAGTCCTCTCACCTTGAGCTGCATCTTCCTATACAGCTTCTCGAGAAACATTACATTTTTTTCTTTCCTTCCTTCCTTCCTTCCTTTTTCTTTCTTTTTCTTTCTTTCTTTCTTCTTTCTTTCCTTCTTTCTTTTTTCTTTTTTTTCTTTCTTCCTTCTTTCTCTTCTTTCTTTCTTTTTTTCTTTCTTTCTTTCTTTCTTCCTTCCTTCCTTTCCTTCTTCTCTCTGTGTTTCTTGCCCATTTTTCATGATTTACACTTTCAGTCCTCTCATCTTGAGCTGCATCTTCCTATACAGCTTCTCTCTCTCTCTTTTCTTCCTTCCTCCCTCCCTTCTTTCCTCCCTCCCTCCCTCCTTCTTTCCTTCCTTCCTTCCTTCCTTCCTTCTTTCCTTCCTTCTCCTTCTTTCTTTCTCTCTCTCATTTTGAGAAAGGGTCTTACTCTGTTACCCAGGCTGGAGTGTGTTGATGCGATTATAACTCACTGCAGCCTTGAACTCTTGGGCCCAACCAATCCTCCTACCTCAGCCTCCAAAAGTGCTGGGATTACAGGTGTAAACCACCGTATCCAACTTAGACATCCATTTTTGCCATTCCCCCAACTTGATTCTACATTCATTCTTCTCTTTACAAAGCTGATTGCATTGAGAGATTATCAGATACTCCTCCCAGAAAAGTGGAAGCAGGGATCTCTGTGTGTTTTGGGGGATGATGTAGGAAATCTCAAATTGGACTTAGAAACAAAGGATTCTATGCTGATAAGGGGAGGACTACAAAAAAAAAAAAAAAGCTTTTCAGTGGAAACTGGGGTAATCTAGAAAGGTAATCTAGAAAGAGATAATCTAGACAGAAAGCCATGTGATGAAAATAAAACACCAGATTAAAGCAAGAGTATCAATCCATTGATCCATCCATGTATTCATTCCACTTATCATGTAAAAGATACTACTCAAGGAATCTTCGAGATTCTTTCTGAAATTCTGCCTACTATACCTCAGCACCTTTGAAAAATATCTGGCACCTTGTAGGCACTGTGAGCCAGATCTTGTTGCTCTCTGACCCAAAATATCAAAGTCTTCCCATTGACACATAGTCTAGTTTATGACAAAATGATTCAAAGTAAGGACTAGAAAGCATAACTTGAAAAATAAAATCTTACTTAAACAAGGCTATCATGTTTAAGTGGCTGCCTAAAGCAGTGCTTTTTAGAGCTCATTCCCAGTTGTGGTTTAGGTGCAGAAATTGCAACATGTAAGGTTCCATGCAACATGTAAGGTTCCAAGGTTCAAGGTAAGATGAACAACAGTGAAACTTTTTATGTAGAAGGATTTTTTAAATAAAATGCTATGCAAGTGGAAGCTATTAACATGCAGAACCAGCCAACTCCTTTGTGTCTTATTTTTCTTATCTTTCCCTATTGATAGCATTTTTTGTTCACTTTAAAATAAAAATCTGTCACAATGTGACAGGCTCTATAGCACAGCACAAAAAAATATTAGAATGCTGACGGTCACAGTGCAAGCTTCCGTTCTAGCTTATATGTCATTCTCTGAATCTCTGTTATGAATAGAATTGGAAAATTCAGGACTGTATTTGTTTTTGTTTTGTTAACAGGGTATCCTTCCCAAGGACCTTGTCAAGTTATTCTCTCAAGCTTTGGTTTGAATTCTCAATATTGCATTCAGGAAATTAAGCCCTCCTTCTCTTTTTGTTAAGAGATTTAGCCTTGTCAACTCTTCCATTAAGTGGCAACTCGAGGGTCAGAGATCAGAGAGTGAGCCTTCTCAGCAGAAGGGCTTAATAATAAGATTAGAAAAAGTAAGACTCTCAACACTGGCAAAAGTAGGAAGTTAATGATCTCATGAAGTCAATCAGTATACATAATCATTGCAGATTATTTGGAAAAAATAGCCTGTCTTTATATTAGGGATTTTTGCAAGAAATACTAATGTTGATTTATTTTATTTGGTCAACATAAGCCCAGTCTCAACAGTAGAGATCCAAACGTTTTAAACATCTTGATATTTTAACATTGCATGAGACCTGATTTTGGGTTAGAGAGATGCTCCATAAGACTTTCAGGAGACCAGCAAGTTATTTGAATCCTCAATTACTATTTAAGTTTAGCACATTTATTTCCCTCTCTCCACATATTTTTAATAATCTAAGATTGATTTGTCAGTTGTATTACGTATATGTTCAGCTTTGCCAGATTCACTTAGAGATAAGCATGAAATATGGTATAAACAAATATAATTTTTACACCTTGCATAGATTTCCTGTGCATGATACTGAAAAGCAGATGTAAGGAAAAAATACATCTTAAAATACAATCCATAATGGATACCATCTAACACCAGTTAGAATGACAATCATTAAAAAGTCAGGAAACAACAGATGCTGGAGAGGATGTGGAGAAATAGGAGCGCTATTACACTGTTGATGGGTGCTTACATTAGTTCAACCATTATGGAAGACAGTGTGGCGATTCTTCAAGATCTAGAACCAGAAATACCATTTGACCCAGCAATCCCATTACTGGGTATACACCCAAAGGATTATAAATCATGCTACTATAAAGACACATGCACAAGTATGTTTATTGCAGCACTGTTCACAATAGCAAAGACTTGGAACCAACCCAAATGCCCATCAAGGATAGATTGGATAAAGAAAATGTGGCACATATACACCATAGAATACTACGCAGCCATAAAAAAGGATGAGATCATGTCCATCGCAGGGACATGGATGAAACTGGAAATCATCATTCTCAGCAAACTTAAACAGGAACAGAAAACCAAACACCACATGTTCTCACTCATAAGTGGGAGTTGAACACTGAGAACACATGGACACAGGGAGGGGGACATCATACACAGGGGCCTATCAGGTTTGGGGGTAAAGGGGAGCGATAGCGTTAGGAGAAATACCTAATGTAGATGATGGGTTGATGGGTGCAGCAAACTACCATGGCACATTTATACCTATATAACAAACCTGCATGTTCTGCACATGTATTCCAGAACTTAAAGTATAATTTAAAAAAAAGGATATCCCAAATATTGCATGGGCATACTTTTCTTAAAAATTTATTGTTTATCAATACAAAACTAAATAAAAAGTACAATCTATAATATTCTAACAAATAGAAATGATTCTTAGAATTTCTTTTTCTTTTAGAAAATCCTTCTAACATTTACCATGTTTGGGTCTACCCTTCCAGGCTTCATTTTTATACAAAGATGAATACGAGTGTGAATTCTATTCTTATTGAAGGAATATTGTTCGTAATCACAAAGAAAGGAGTTTTCAGGATGGTTAGTCTCTAAATAAAGAAAATGATTTAGCAGAGTGGATATTTCTAACGCAAAGAATAGTAAAATGAATAAAAGGCATAAAGTTATTTTTTAAGAAAGAAAACTCTTTTTAATTGTTCATTATGTTTAACCGATCATAATCTGGTATTATCCACAGTCACTGAGCTTTTGCTTGTTTGGGGTCAGGATTACATTCACTGTTAACTGATTTGCTCATATGTAGTTTGTTTTTCTGCCAACACAAATTCCCATGCATAGTTTAAATCTCTTGTTTACAAAAACATTTCTCAAAGTTCAAAGGAAAGTTTTAATTTGGAAAAATTCTGTTCAGATAATTCTTTCTTGATTTTTCTCACCAACTTATTCAATGTATTTTTTTATCAATGAATCAGTGTTAATCCTTTTACATTATTCTCCGCTTCTATATTCTTAGTGCCTCTTTCCTGATTTCACAACCACTTATCAAAACAAACTGCTTATCCTGTTTCATTGCTGTGAACATCCTTCATAATTGTCTTATAATATTTAAAGTTGCAGATTTTTTACAGATGAAATATGCTCGTCTTTAATGTGTCCCATTTCCTCAAATTCTCTGCCTCCAATGAAATCTGAAATCTAATTTAACACAAAGTTCAAAATAAGATCTGTACACCATCCTCGTCAGTAGCTTCACTTTGAAGTTTTATGACCTGCTACAGCCTAGCTTTTTAAACAGGAATAAAAAGAGTAAACATCAGAAAGAGCGTATTCTAGCTCAAAGTAAATTGGGAAGTCATAAGAAACCACCTACCTGCTTTAAGTGAGTTCATACATTTCAGTCTTATCAAGTTGCTTTCAAAATGATGTTGGAATTTAAAGGTTTAATTTCATGACCACTTCCATGATTATTGGAAATGCTGAAAATACAAATCACATTATAACCAATGACAGATCCATATTTTAGTTCCCAAAATGGAACACTCTGGAAACATACATCTTTAATAAACTTGAGAATTGATTATTAATGCAATGGGCAATAACCATGTAGGATCAATAGGGAGGATTATTGAGAATCAACATTTCCTTGGGAGGAAATGATTACAAAGTAACATAATGTTCTTTCTCTAATGAGTTTTTAACGTTACTCATCAGCAAAATACAGCCAATGAGATGTATTGATTTCAGCAAAGTATGATATGATACTTTTGGAATAAAAGTAATAAATATTAACTGAGTAATAGTAACATTAAGAGGATTACTTAAGCATAGATTAATAGGTACCTATCTTGTTGAATAAAGCTTATCCTCTAGCATGGCATGTTTTTCTGCCTCTGTTGAGTACCACTTAATCATTGATTTGATGAGAAGAATAATTTTCAAATCATATACCAACATTTAATATGAAGTTCAATATCAAAGGCTGGAAATATTTGTTAGAGTGGTATTCTAGAATGGTTAAAATAACGGAGTCAACCAGAATCAACAAAGGAACTGTTAAAGGTATATAAAAATGATCCAAGAATTCTTACATAGTAGGTTTAAGAAAACTTGTTTTGGTAGCAGGTTTTACATAAAAAAGATTTAGTGGCTTTACTTATTCCCAAATTTGATTGAGTCATTCATTCATTTAATAAGTATCTATCAAAAACATACCATGTACTAAGTCCTGAATTCTGGGTACTAGAAATATAGTAGTAAATTAGACAAATAGGGAATCTTCTACAGTTTATGTTCTGGTAGCTTGAGACAGAAAAATTCATAAGTAAATGAATAAACAATATAATTTCAATTAGAAATAAGATTCAAAATATGTGAATTAGATGGAGAAGTGTACGGGAGCTAATTTAAAGTAGGTAGGAAATGGGCACTGAAGAGGTGGTATTTTTGCTCTGCATTTAAAAGAAGACAGATCTGATAGAGGAAAGTGAAGGGTTAAAGTTTTAAAGCAGAGAAAATATCAGATGCAAAAACCCTAAAGGAGAAGATGAGCTTGGTCAAGTCAAAGAATAGAAAGAATAATGGTTTCCTAAAGTCACACAATGTAAAGATTTTGTAGGCATTCATAAAGAAATTTGATTTTATCCCAAGGGCAACAGGAAGATTTTGGAGCGTTTTGAATAGGGAGGTAGTATGATTAGATGGGGTCTCTTTTGCATTTTTAAAAGATTATTCTAGTTACCATCCAGAGAAAGGAATATAAGAGGCCAAGGGTTGAATCAGAGAAATTTATTGAGCAATTCTGGTGAAAAACAACTGTGACTTAGATTAGAAAGGTGTCAATAGAAAACAGGAAAAATGGATGGATTTAGAATAGAATCTGGGGGTGAATCAAAGTAAAAGAGGAGTTAAACATGGGGGTATAGAGAAGAGTTCAGGGTAACCCTTTGTTACAGGAATTGAAGAACAGGGTATATTGTAGTAGAATTTACTGAAATTGAAGAAGTTTACAGAGGGAAATTTTAAGTTTAAGATACCAACTGGATATTCAAATGTATATTTTAAGTAGATCACTCAATATTAATGTACTCAGCACAAATGATGACCAATCCTGTAATGTACTCATCACAAATTATTTGACCTTTGGAATGGTCAAATTTAGGGGCATATTTTGGAGATGTCAACAAATCGACGATATCTAATGCCATGAAGAAAACTTAATGAGAAAGTGTGGAAGCAGAAAAATAAAGGACATAAGACTCAGGCCTGTGATACTTATATATTTTGAGGTTAAACAAAGCAATTTCAGAAGGAAGAATAAGTGAATAAAGCCAAGAGAGTATGATACTGCAGAGATCAAGAGAAGAGATTGTTGAAATAATTTTAAAAATGCTCAGCTAAGTAAAACATTGCTGAGAGCTTAAGCAGGATGAGGAAAAACAAGTAATTGTAGGACTCTTCTGGTGACAGAGGGCGAGGTAATACATACCAACTTTCCACTAATAATAACTAAAAGTGGTGGGTATAATATTAAAATATCAGAAATATTGATTACTTTGGCACAAATCTGGCAAAAGATATGCAAGACCTGCACACTGAAAACAACAAAAAAAATCCACTGAGAGAAATTAAAAGAGTCACAAATAAGCAGAGAGTGGAGTGAGGTAATTATTCAATTTTTGGAAAATTCAGTGTTTTTAAGATTTTTCTCACATTGATCCATGCCTTCCCAATTAAAAGTCCAGCAGGTTTTGTTTTTTGTTGTTGTTGTTGTTGTTCAAAATTGAAAAGCCAATTCTAAAAAGGATGTAGAAATGCAAAGGACCTAGAACAGCCAAAGCAAATTTGACATAGAAGAAGTTGAAAGACTTACAGTACCTGACTTCAGAAGTTATTTTAAAGTTTAAATAAATAAGAAAATGCAGTGTTGACATCAAAAGAGACAATAGGTTTCAAAAAAGACAATGTAGAGTCCAGAAATAATTCTACACATCTGTGGTCAATTGGTTTTCAGCAAAAGCGCAAAAGGGCCAGGTACAGTGGTTCATGCCTGTAATCCCAGCACTTTGGGAAGCCAAGACGGGCGGATCACTTGAGGTCAGTATTTCGAGACCAGCCTGGCTAACATGGTGAAAAACTATCAAATTCCTAAAAGAAAACACAGGAGAAAATTTTCCTTTGGCAGTAATTTGTTAGCTATGACATAAAAAGTAAGATCTAGTTGAAATAAATAAATTGTACTTTATCAAAATTGAGAACATCTGCTCTTCAAAAGACACCTAAGAGAATTAAAAGACAAGCCACAGACTTGGAGAAAATATTTAAAAATGGCATATCTGACAAAGGCCTTGTATCATTGATACCTTTGAAAGAGGAAAGAATATTTAAAACTCAATAGTAAATGTGCACAACTCAAGAGAGAACTGGTCACAAGACATGAATAGCAACTTTGCTATTTGCAGTTGGCAAAGATTTGCAGTTGGCAAATAAGAATATAAAGAGTTGTACAGTAACATTATTCGTCAGGAAAATTAAAACTCAAACCACAATGAGCTACCACTAAACATCTATTAAAATGTCTAAAATTTTAAAAATTGGCAGTATCACTTGTTAATACAGATATGAAGCAACTAAAACTGCATCCGCTGCTGATGGAGTTATAACATGGTACAACTACTTGGAAAAAATGTAACACCTTAAAAATATATAGCTATACCTATCAAATCCAGCCATTCTACTCCTAGGTATTTACTCATGAGAAATTAAAGCAAACATTTATTTAAAAATGCATACGGGGATGTTTATGTCATCTATATTTTTAATGTCCAAACTTATAAACAATCCATATGCCTATCAACAAGTTATTGGGTAAAGAAATTGTGGTATATTCGTATAATGTGATATTACTCAGCAATAGAAAGGTATAAAGTATTAATGCACACAACAATATGAATGAATCTTAAAATTATTTTAAGTGAAATAAGCCAGATGTAAAAGAAGAGTTTGTATATAATTTCCTTTATATAAAATTAAATAAATGTTACAGAAAGCAGATCAGAGATTGGCTAAGTATGGGAGGATGCAGGAAGGGGCAGCAGGGAGGAAACACCAAGCTGCTCAGGGAAATTTTGGGGGATGATTTATATATGTGTTATCTTGATAGCAGTGTAGTCTTATAGGTGTATGCATATATCAAAACTTGTCAAACTGTGCAGTTCATTATATGTCAATTAACTCAATAAAACTATCTTTAAAACAAATATAAAATCTTTCCTGGCCTATGGAAATGAGAACTAGGGAGCTGGGAGACGGGAAGATGTTTTAATGGTCCCCTTTGAAACTTCGAACTGTGTAAATTATTTTCCTCTTCACAGGATAATTAACTAAAATTTTCTGTCCAAGCTCCGGAATACGAGATAGTGACCTTGGTATCATCCAACACTCATGCCTCTCTCTTCTTTTTATTCACCTTTCTTTAGTCAATCACAAAATTAAGTCAATTGTGCCTTAGTATCTTAATGTGAATTTGTTCCACCCTTCTCACTGCTGCTTTTGTCCTAGTTCATCGACTTTGGTAAATGTCACCTTCTTGGTGAAGTCTTCTCTGATCCTTCCACACAGAGGATTGCCTTGGTCTTTGCTCTATGTCTGTTGACAGTTTTACTGTGGTAGATTTTGGAATATTTATTGTGGAGCTCTAAGAAGAAAATTTAAAAATGGGCTTCGCTGGTAGAAACAGAAACAGGGGTAGAGAGGAGCAAATGTTCTGAGAACTGGGGTCCACCAAAAACAGCCCACTTGCACCCAAGCATCCTGTTACAATCACTTAGCTCACGGCCCACCTACACCCAAGCATCCTGTTTGCAAGCAATCAGACCAAGCAACACAACCTTACAAAACTTTCCTCCAGCTCCTGCCTCTTTGCAGGCAGCCTTGCGTCTGCTGTATTACTCGTTGCCCTCTTGCAACGTATCTCCCTCTTTTCTCTAAGGAATCTACCTTTCTAAACTCATTTCCCTCTGTCAATTCTTTTGCCACTCACCTGCCAGCCTCAGGCAGTCACTGATCATGTCATTTATTATAACTTTTTGTTTTCAGGCACATTTCATTGGACAAAAATACCTTTTTAAAAATAATAATTTATTCTTGTTTAACAAATATTTGTTATGACAAATTTAAAGAATAGTTAAATGAAAGGAAAATATTTTCCCTGGAATAATTTGCAAAGAAGTTACAGCTATTTTTATATATTTGAAATGTTACCAAGTTGAAATTGGCATATGCTGGGGATTAATAAGAAACTTAAACAATTCCACAGGAAAAATTATATAAGGCAACTAAAAGTGGGCAAAAGATCTAAAGGGACTTCACCCAAAAGAAGACACACAAATGGCAAACAGGTATGTGAAAAAATGTTCAACATCACTAATAATCAGAGAAATGCAAATTAAAATTTTAATGACATATCATCTCACGCCTCTCAAAATAGCTTTTGGACAAAGACATGCAATAACAAATGTTGGTGAGAACAGGGAGAAGGGGGAACACGTGTGGACTGTTGGTGGGAATATAAATTAGTACAGTCACTGTGGAGAACAGTATTAGAAGTTCCTCAAAAAACTAAAAATAAAACTACCATATAATTCAGCAATCCCACTGCTGGGTATATATTCACAAGAAAAGAAATCAGTAAAGCAAAGAGATATGTGGACTCCCATGTTTACTTGGCACTATTCACAATAGCCAACATATGGAGCCAACCTAAGTGTCCATCAGTGGATGAAAGGATAAAGAAATGTCACAACAGAGCAAGACTCCATCTCAAAAATATAAATTAATGAAAAAAAAAGAAAATGTCAAACATATATACAATGAAATGTTATTCAGCTATAAAAAAAGAATGAGACCCTGTCCTTTGCAATAATATGAACAGAACTGGAAGACATCGTGTTAGGTGAAATAAGCAACATGCAGAAAGACAAATATTGCAAATTCTCACTCACATGGGTGTTAAAAATTTTAAAACAAGGACTCACAAAGATAGAGGTTAGAATGATGGTCACCAGAGACTGGGAGAGGTAGCAGGGAGGTAGAGGATAAAGTGGGAATGGTTAATGGGTACAAAACTGCAGTTGGAATAAATATTACCTACTATTCAGCAGCACAATAGAATAACTATATTTAACAACAATTTGTGTATTTTAAAGTAACTAAAAGAGTAGAATTGGAAAGTTCTTAACGCAAAGAAATAAATGCTTTATTTATAAAATAAATAAAATATATATTATTATATATACTATACATTATATAGTGCATACTATATATTATATAGCATAATATATAATATATATTACATAATAGATAAATACATATTTATATAAAATATATAAATATATATTATATATATTACTATTATGTACCCGTAATAATTAAAAAAATTTAAACCTTAAAAATGTTAAAGATAAAATGACTTAAATGTTAGACCTAATACCATAAAAACCCTAGAAGAAAATCTAGGTAGTACCATTCAGGACATAGGCATGGGCAAGGACTTCATGTCTAAAACACCAAAAGCAACGGCAACAAAAGCCAAAATTGACAAATGGGATCTAATTAAACTACAGAGCTTCTGCACAGCAAAAGAAACTACCATCAGAGTGAACAGGCAACCTACAGAATGGGAGAAAATTTTTGCAATCTACTCATCTGACAAAGGGCTAATATCCAGAACCTACAAAGAACTCAAACAAATTTACAAGAAAAAAACAAAGAACCCCATCAAAAAGTGAGCAAAGGATATGAACAGACATTTCTCAAAAGAAGACATTCATACAGCCAACAGATACATGAAAAAATGCTCATCATCACTGGCCATCAGAGAAATGCAAATCAAAACCACAATGAGATAGTTAGAATGGCAATCTCACACCAGTTAGAATGGCAATCATTAAAAAGTCAGGAAACAACAGGTGCTGGAGAGGACATGGAGAAATAGGAACACTTTTACACTGTTGGTGGTATTGTAAACCAGTTCAACCCTTGTGGAAAACAGTTTGGCAATTCCTCAAGGATCTAGAACTAGATGTACCATATGACCCAGCCATCCCACTACTGGGTATATACCCAAAGGATTATAAATTATTCTACTACAAAGACACATGCACATGTATGTTTATTGCGGCACTATTCACAATAGCAAAGACTTGGAATCAACCCAAATGTCCATCAGTGACAGACTGGATTAAGAAAATGTGGCACATATACACCATGGAATACTTTTTTTTTTTTTTTTTTTTTTTTTTTTTTTTTTTTTTTTTTTTTTTAGCTGGAAACCATCATTCTTAGCAAACTATCACAGGAAGAGAAAACCAAACACCGCATGTTCTCACTCATAGGTGGGAACTGAACAATGAGTTCACTTGGACTCGGGAAGGGGAACATCACACACACTGGGGCCTATCGTGGGGAGGGGGGAGGGGGGAGGGATTGCATTGGGGAGTTATACCTGATATAAATGATGAATTGATGGGTGCTGACGAGTTGATTGGTGCAGCACACCAACATGGCACAAGTATACATATGTAACAAACCTGCACGTTATGCACATGTACCCTAGAACTTAAAGTATAATTAAAAAAAAAAAAAAAAGATAAAATGGGCATGTATTTATTTAATTAATTAATTTATTTATTTATTTATTTATTTATTGAGACGGAGTCTCGCTCCGTCAACAGCCCAGACTGGAATGCAGTGGCAAGATAACTGCTCACTGCAAGCTCCCGCCTCCCGGGTTCACCCCCTTCTCCTGCCTCAATCTCCCGAGTAGCTGGGACTACAGGCGCCCACCATCACGCCCAGCTAATTTTTTTGTACTTTTAGTAGAGACGGGGTTTCCCCGTGTCAGCCAGGCTGGTCTCGATCTCCTGACCTCGTGATCTGCCCGCCTCGGCCTCTCAAAGTCCTGGGATTACAGGCCTGAGCCCCCGTGCCTGGCCACTTATTTTAGCTTTAAAATAAAACTGTAGAAACTAAAAGGAGAATAATTTTGATTAACAGAAATAAAAAGCCTATATAAAATCTATTTTAATTAGATAATTTACACAAAAAGCAGTAAATTTAAAAGACTAAACATTTCAGTTAAAACAAAAGTCCCTTTTAAATACTATGCCCAATCCCTACCCTTATATTACCTTTGGTCAAAGGTAACCACTATTGTGGGCTTGACATGTGCCCTCCAGAGTGTAAAATAACATTCTTCAAAGCTTGAGTTTTACAAAAATGAAATAAGCTTCCCCATGCAGTGGTGGAAGGGAGTTCCTCCATCATTGTCAAAGATAGACGTCCAAATGTAGAGCCATAAAGGCTCTAGATGCAATGCTCATATTAGTTAGGGATTTGAACTTGGTCACAAGGATTACTTCTGAGCCTATCATTGTGTAAGTGCATGTTTCTAAAACTATAAAAACGCATACTTTGTCCATTGAACCATTCTTAAATTGGCCTAACTCTTTAGAAACCAATCTTTCAGAACTTTAGATTTTACTTAACTGATTTTTTAAAAATCTGCATTAAGGCAACATCAGTTTCCATTTCTCAGTTTTGTCTTACACTAATTCTTGAGCATCTCATTCTTTTAAAATCCTGAAAGTGACTAGTCATGGAAGAAAAAGAATGTTATAGCATTTCTAATAACCCCTTTCTCTGAGTGCTTTGAATGGCACTAAGTTGTTCTCTCTCTCTCTCTTGCGTGTGTGTGTGTGTGTGTGTGTGTGTGTCAGAGTCTTGCTCTGTCTGCTCTGTCACCCAGGCTGGAGTGCAGTGACGCAATCTTGTCTCACTGCAATCTCCGCCTCCTGGGTTCAAGCAATTCTCCTGCCTCAGCCTCCCAAGTAGCTGAGATTACAGACACATGTCACCACACCCAGCTAATTTTTTGTTTTTCAGTAGAGATGAGGGTTTCACCATGTTGGTCAGGCTGGTCTCGAGCTCCTGACCTCAAATGATCTACCCACCTCGGCCTCCCAAAGTGCTGAAATTACAGGCGTAAGCCACCGTGGCCAGCCAAGCTCTCTGTAACTGATCTGGTTTTAAATAAACAACCATACTCGGCTTAATATGTAACTTTTTCTCATTATGAACACTAATGTCTATAAAACAGTCCTATTCACTGTGAATGCATAGATGTGTGAAAATATCAGAGGCACTGAACAGCTCCAAAGATAGTATTAATACTACCAAAATGAGAACAATTGCTATATATAGATCAGCATTCAATCTGCCACAATAAAATAAAAAATACAATTTCTCCTAGAAAAGGGGAATTTCACCAACTTTTTGCTCTTTAAGAAACAAGCAGAAATACATGTTCTAAAATTCTCACCTGGACTCAAAAAGACCACTAGATCTTTCACAGGTGTTCTTTAGTTTTGTTAGTTACATGCACCCTGAGAACATCCAATGAATCTAGGGCACAGAGACCAAATTATCATGACTGTAGTCTGATGTGAGCAAAGATTATAATTAAAGTACACTTTGGATATAATTACAAATGTGCATTTTAGTTTTTACTCCTTGCCTTCTAATTAGATTCCAATTTGAATCTGTGCTCCTGCATCAGTTATGCTTGTCCCGTATAAAAAAATCAGTATTATATTTGTATAAAAATAATTTTGTCCAAGCCAGCCACCCTAGATCTTTATGCAAAGTAAAACAACTAAACATAATTTAGGCACTTTAACAGGGAGTTGTTAAATAAAAAAAAGCAGAGCTTTGTAAATTGATCCCATATATTCTTAACTTTAGTAAAGTAATCATTTAATAAAATGGAGAACTGTATTTTCTGCTTTCTTTGCTTACTAAAGCTTTAGCCCTCCCCAGTTAAGAATTGTCAATGGCTAGTCAATACCTGCAAGACTGATTTTAAAGTCTTAGTATAGCATTTACGACCTTTACCAGTTTGGCCTCTACTCTTACTACTTGGCTAAAAATACTATCACTGTTTCCTGAACATAACCTATATCTTCTGACTTTCGTGTTTTGGGATAGTTATCGCTATAACAAAATATTTGACAATATATGCTATGCACCATGTACTATACCAGGTGCTAGAAATATTAAAACAAAGAGCCATACTTAGTAACTTAAGGAAGTGAACAGACAAAAGGGAGATAAGTATATTAAGAAACACACCACATGGTATGGGCAAGTGCTACTATAGAATTACATACAAAGTGTAATAATGGCAACTCAAAATAACAGATAACCTTCCACATTCTCTACTTGAAATATTTGTTTGGCATATCTCTTCTGGTTCTTTCAAGAAGGAGCAGATCCATCTCTTTATATTCTCCTTGGCACATTGCATATATATACCTCTATTGGGATATTTTTCACGTTGTATCCTAATTATCTGTAATTCTATAACTGTTTCCCTGGAAAATATGTCACAATGTCAAAAACAGGTGGTCTGTGTTAGATCTTATGCTGTAGCAAAGGGAACCAATATCACTGAGTCTTCACTACGTGCTTTTTATGATCATAATATTTTTCATAAATTATTTTATCTTTAGAAGAATCTATTGAAAAGGGATACTATTATACCAATATTTTGCGTGAAGAAATTCAGACTCAGAAAAGTTGTCACTGGCATCAAATTACACAACTACCATTTTTACCATTAAGTTATATGACATCCAAACCCATGTCCTTGACACTGCATTAAAGTTACGATTTTCCAACCCCTAAAACATTGTTTGACTCACAGTAGTTGCTAAATAAATATTTCTTGCATGAATAAAAAATTAATAAAATGAATGTATTGATAACTTTTCATGGTATAGTAAATTGAGAAAATAGTGTTACAATAGGTGTGCTATTAATTAGTTTGGCCTACAGAATACAGACATTGAAGAGCTTCTAGACAAATGAACTATTTACCTGGTAACAACAACCATGTATACTTTCAAGAAGATATGTAGATGTTACCATTGCATGACTTCAGTAACCTCTCTGCAGATGACACTGAACTAAAACTTAAATATCAAGCATTTAAAACCAGAGAATGGGTTGGAAATAAGACCAGAAATAAAGAATGCAAAGATATGTGTGGAATAAAAATGGAGAAAGTTCATCTAAGCAGAAAAGTTGTAACTTTTTAATTTTGGTTTTATTTATTTTACATTTGGCTTTTCTCATTTAAGCATTAACTTGGATGCCCTAGAATTAAATCTGTTTATTTAGTAAAAAAAAATTTGATGTCAGAAAAGGAAAAACAAGTTACTTTGACAAAGTCCTGAGCCTCAGTTCAGACAGAGTTAAGTTTTTGAAAAAAAACTAAAACTTTGCTTCATACTGGAGTGTATACCGGACATGAATCACTTCTTTCCTGCTTTACTATTTTTCTTCAAACATAAAGTAATGCCTGGGTATAAACTTTTTGTTTCTGATGGCATGTGATATAAATCAGAGGACTGATACACACTAAGCAACTGAGATCCTTTGGATCAAGTGATTTGATTTGTGAAGTTTCCTGTGAACACTCTACCAGGAATTATTTAATTCTAGATGTATCCTAGAAAAAAGTAGCATCAAGGACTTCCCCTTGTGGTGACTTAGTACTACATTTAAAAAGTAAGGTGACGATATTAGTGTCTACCTTCAAGAAATCTGTGGTAAAATGTATGCCAAATACTCTGATCAGGTTAAGAAAAAGGGCCCAGCTACTACTAGACAGCTTCAACTTCTTGTACTCAAACATAATTGTTTTTGTTTCACATAGGTTATCTTTTAGTAAAGCAAATACTACTGGAAAAATTCCACAGAAGCCATTCAAAGAAATTCCAGTTCCTTTCCAGCGTATGATTTTGGTGCCTTTTTGTTTTGGTCTGGTAAGTTGTTCTGATTCCTCCCTTTAAATCCAGAGCTAGATCATTTTTTTTTTTCATTCAAAAGCAACAGGTTCTTTTGCTACTTTCTTCCTAATTTTTCATCCCCAAGTTCCTCCAAGTTCCATTCTGACAATTCACCACATAAGCTTGAACCTAAGAGCTTTAATTCATATATATATATAAATTCATATATATGTGTATAATATGTAGATATTATACACGTGTATAATACATATTATATACATATACAATATATAATATATATGTACTATACATATAGTAAATTGAGAAAACAGTGTTACAATAGGCGTGCTATTAATTAGTTTGGCCTATAGAATATATTTGCACATTTCAAATATATATATATATTTCTTCTGTGTCTTCTGTGTCTCCTTTGACTCTCTCTATATAATGATATACCCATTACTGTATGTACCTTATAGCTAGCCTAAAAACAAAACATACAAATAATATATGTATATAAATATTTATTTGTATACAAATGTATATTACCTATACATACAACAATGAGTATGTCATCATATACAGGGAGTCAAAATGAGACACAGAAGATGGAAGACCTGAGGGCGGAGCAAGATGGCTGAATAGGAACAGCTTCAGTCTCCATCTCCCAGCGCGAGCGACACAGAAGACTGGTGATTTCTGCATTTTCAACTGAGGTACTGGGGTCATCTCACTCGGGAGTGCCGGACAATCGGTGCTGGTCAGCTGCTGCAGCCCGACCAGTGAGAGCTGAAGCAGGGCGAGGCATCGCCTCACCTGGGAAGCACGAGGGGGAAGGGAGTCCCTTTTCCTAGCCAGGGGAACTGAGACACACAACACCTGGAAAATCGGGTAACTCGCACCCCAATACTGCGCTGTAACACCGGCACACCGGAGATTATATCCCACACCTGGCCGGGAGGGTCCCACGCCCACGGAGCCTCTCTCCTTGCTAACACAGCAGTCTGCGGCAATCTAACCGCAAGGCAGCAGCGAGGCTGGGGGAGGGGCGCCCACCATCGCTGAGGCTTAAGTAGGTAAATAAAGCCCCTGGGAAGCTCGAACTGGGTGGAGCTCACAGCAGCTCAAGGAAACCTGCCTGTCTCTGTAGACTGCGCCTCTGGGGACAGGGCTCAGCTAAAGGAGCAGAAGCCTGTGAAACGCAAACGACTCTGTCTGACAGCTCTGAAGAGAGCAGTGGATCTCCCAACACGGAGGTTGAGATCTGAGAAGGGGCAGTCTGCCTGCTCAAGTGGGTCACTGACCCCTGAGTAGCCTAACTGGGAGACATCCCCCAATAGGGGCAGTCTGACACCCCACACCTCACAGGGTGGAGTACACCCCTGAGAGGAAGCTTCCAAAGCAAGAATCAGACAGGTGCACTCGCTGTTCAGCAATATTCTATCTTCTGCAACCTCTGCTGCTGATACCCAGGCAAACAGGGTCTGGAGTGGACCTCAAGCAATCTCCAACAGACCTATAGCTGAGGGTCCTGACAGTCAGAAGGAAAACTATCAAACAGGAAGGACACCTATATCAAAACCCCATCAGTACGTCACCATCATCAAAGACCAGTGACAGATAAAACCACAAAGATGGGGAAAAAGCAGGGCAGAAAAGCTGGAAATTCAAAAAATAAGAGCGCATCTCCTCCTGCAAAGGAGCACAGCCCATCGCCAGCAACAGATCAAAGCTGGTCAGAGAATGATTTTGATGAGATGAGAGAAGAAGGCTTCAGTCCATCAAACCTCTCAGAGCTAAAGGAGGAATTACGTACCCAGCGCAAAGAAACTAAAAATCTTGAAAAAAAAAGTGGAAGAATTGACAGCTAGACTAATTAATGCAGAGAAGGTCATAAACGAAATGACAGAGATGAAAACCATGACACGAGAAATACGTGACAAATGCACAAGCTTCAGTAACCGACTCGATCAACTGGAAGAAAGACTATCAGCGATTGAGGATCAAATGAATGAAATGAAGCGAGAAGAGAAACCAAAAGAAAAAAGAAGAAAAAGAAATGAACAAAGCCTGCAAGAAGTATGGGATTATGTCAAAAGACCAAATCTACGTCTGATTGGGGTGCCTGAAAGTGAGGGGGAAAATGGAACCAAATTGGAAAACACTCTACAGGATATCATCCAGGAGAACTTCCCCAACCTAGCAGGGCAGGCCAACATTCAAATTCAGGAAATACAGAGAACGCCACAAAGATACTCCTCCAGAAGAGCAACTCCAAGACACATAATTGCCAGATTCACCAAAGTTGAAATGAAGGAAAAAATCTTAAGGGCAGCCAGAGAGAAAGGTCGGGTTACCCACAAAGGGAAGCCCATCAGACTGACAGCAGATCTCTCGGCAGAAACTCTACAAGCCAGAAGAGAGTGGGGGCCAATATTCAACGTTCTTAAAGAAAAGAATTTTCAACCCAGAATTTCATATCCAGCCAAACTAAGTTTCATAAGTGAAGGAGAAATAAAATTCTTTACAGATAAGCAAATGCTTAGAGATTTTGTCACCACCAGGCCTGACTTACAAGAGACCCTGAAGGAAGCCCTAAACATGGAAAGGAACAATCGGTACCAGCCATTGCAAAAACATGCCAAAATGTAAAGACCATCGAGGCTAGGAAGAAACTGCATCAACTAATGAGCAAAATAACCAGTTAATATCATAATGGCAGGATCAAGATCACACATAACAATATTAACCTTAAATGTAAATGGACTAAATGCTCCAATTAAAAGACACAGACTGGCAAACTGGATAAAGAGTCAAGACCCATCAGTCTGCTGTCTTCAGGAGACCCATCTCACATGCAGAGACATACATAGGCTCAAAATAAAAGGATGGAGGAAGATCTACCAAGCAAATGGAGAACAAAAAAAAGCAGGGGTTGCAATCCTAGTCTCTGATAAAACAGACTTTAAACCATCAAAGATCAAAAGAGACAAAGAAGGCCATTACATAATGGTACAGGGATCAATCCAACAGGAAGAGCTAACTATCCTAAATATATATGCACCTAATACAGGAGCACCCAGATTCATAAAGCAAGTCCTTAGAGACTTACAAAGAGACTTAGACTCCCATACAGTAATAATGGGAGACTTCAACACTCCACTGTCAACATTAGACAGATCAACGAGACAGAAAGTTAACAAGGATATCCAGGAATTGAACTCATCTCTGCACCAAGCGGACCTAATAGACATCTATAGAACTCTCCACCCCAAGTCAACAGAATATACATTCTTCTCAGCACCACATCACACTTATTCCAAAATTGACCACATAATTGGAAGTAAAGCACTCCTCAGCAAATGTCAAAGAACAGAAATTATAACAAACTGTCTCTCTGACCACAGTGCAATCAAACTAGAACTCAGGACTAAGAAACTCAATCAAAACCGCTCAACTACATGGAAACTGAACAACCTGCTCCTGAATGACTACTGGGTACATAACGAAATGAAAACAGAAATAAAGATGTTCTTTGAATCCAATGAGAACAAAGATACAACATACCAGAATCTCTGGGACACATTTAAAGCAGTGTGTAGAGGGAAATTTATAGCACTAAGTGCCCACAAGAGAAAGCTGGAAAGATCTAAAATTGACACTCTAACATCACAATTAAAAGAACTAGAGAGGCAAGAGCAAACACATTCAAAAGCTAGCAGAAGGCAAGAAATAACTAAGATCAGAGCAGAACTGAAGGAGATAGAGACACAAAAAACCCTCCAAAAAATCAATGAATCCAGGAGTTGGTTTTTTGAAAAGATCAACAAAATTGACAGACCGCTAGCAAGGCTAATAAAGAAGAAAAGAGAGAGGAATCAAATAGACGCAATTAAAAATGATAAAGGGGATATCACCACCGACCCCACAGAAATACAAACTACCATCAGAGAATACTATAAACACCTCTACGCAAATCAACTAGAAAATCTAGAAGAAATGGATAATTTCCTGGACACGTACACTCTTCCAAGACTAAACCAGGAAGAAGTTGAATCCCTGAATAGACCAATAGCAGCCTCTGAAATTGAGGCAACAATTAATAGCCTACCCACCAAAAAAAGCCCAGGACCAGATGGATTCACAGCTGAATTCTACCAGAGGTACAAGGAGGAGCTGGTACCATTCCTTCTGAAACTATTCCAATCAATAGAAAAAGAGGGAATCCTCCCCAACTCATTTTATGAGGCCAACATCATCCTGATACCAAAGCCTGGCAGAGACACAACAAAAAAAGAGAATTTTAGACCAATCTCCCTGATGAACATCGATGCAAAAATCCTCAGTAAAATACTGGCAAACCGGATTCAGCAGCACATCAAAAAGCTTATCCACCATGATCAAGTGGGCTTCATCCCTGGGATGCAAGGCTGGTTCAACATTCGCAAATCAATCAACGTAATCCAGCATATCAACAGAACCAAAGACAAGAACCACATGATTATCTCAATAGATGCAGAAAAGGCTTTTGACAAAATTCAACAGCCCTTCATGCTAAAAACGCTCAACAAATTCGGTATTGATGGAACGTACCTCAAAATAATAAGAGCTATTTATGACAAACCCACTGCTAATATCATACTGAATGGGCAAAAACTGGAAAAGTTCCCTTTGAAAACTGGCACAAGACAGGGATGCCCTCTCTCACCACTCCTATTCAACATAGTGTTGGAAGTTCTGGCTAGGGCAATCAGGCAAGAGAAAGAAATCAAGGGTATTCAGTTAGGAAAAGAAGAAGTCAAATTGTCCCTGTTTGCAGATGACATGATTGTGTATTTAGAAAACCCCATCGTCTCAGCCCAACATCTTCTTAAGCTGATAAGCAACTTCAGCAAAGTCTCAGGATACAAAATTAATGTGCAAAAATCACAAGCATTCTTATACACCAGTAACAGACAAGCAGAGAGCCAAATCAGGAATGAACTTCCATTCACAATTGCTTCAAAGAGAATAAAATACCTAGGAATCCAACTTACAAGGGATGTAAAGGACCTCTTCAAGGAGAACTACAAACCACTGCTCAGTGAAATCAAAGAGGACACAAACAAATGGAAGAAAATACCATGCTCATGGATAGGCAGAATCAATATTGTGAAAATGGCTATACTGCCCAAGGTTATTTATAGATTCAATGCCATCCCCATCAAGCTACCAATGAGTTTCTTCACCGAATTGGAAAAAACTGCTTTAAAGTTCATATGGAACCAAAAAAGAGCCCGTATTGCCAAGACAATCCTAAGTCAAAAGGACAAAGCCAGAGGCGTCACGCTACCTGACTTCAAACTATACTACAAGGCTACAGTAACCAAAACAGCATGGTACTGGTACCAAAACAGAGATATAGACCAATGGAACAGAACGGAGCCTTCAGAAATAATGCCACACATCTACAACCATCTGATCTTTGACAAACCTGAGAAAAACAAGAAATGGGGAAAGGATTCCCTATTTAATAAATGGTGCTGGGAAAATTGGCTAGCCATAAGTAGAAAGCTGAAACTGGATCCTTTCCTTACTCCTTATACGAAGATTAATTCAAGATGGATTAGAGACTTAAATGTTAGACCTAATACCATAAAAACCCTAGAAGAAAATCTAGGTAGTACCATTCAGGACATAGGCATGGGCAAGGACTTCATGTCTAAAACACCAAAAGCAACGGCAGCAAAAGCCAAAATTGACAAATGGGATCT
>NC_045449.1:40393198-40412465 GCF_002776525.5 Piliocolobus tephrosceles | reverse complement strand
CTACTACAAAGACACATGCACACGTATGTTTATTGCGGCACTATTCACAATAGCAAAGACTTGGAATCAACCCAAATGTCCATCAGTGACAGACTGGATTAAGAAAATGTGGCACATATACACCATGGAATACTATGCAGCCATAAAAAAGGATGAGTTTGCGTCCTTTGTAGGGACATGGATGCAGCTGGAAACCATCATTCTTAGCAAACTATCACAGGAAGAGAAAACCAAACAGCGCATGTTCTCACTCATAGGTGGGAACTGAACAATGAGCTCACTTGGACTCGGGAAGGGGAACATCACACACTGGGGCCTATCATGGGGAGGGGGGAGGGGGGAGGGATTGCATTGGGGAGTTATACCTGATATAAATGATGAATTGATGGGTGCTGACGAGTTGATGGGTGCAGCACACCAACATGGCACATGTATACATATGTAACCTGCACGTTATGCACATGTACCCTAGAACTTAAAGTATAATAAAAATAAAATAAAGTAAAATAAAAAAATAAAATAAAAAATAAAAAATAAAAAAAAAAAGAAGATGGAAGACCTTAAACACAATAGTGAATAAGTAATAGAGCTTAGATGCAAACCCACATAACTAAACCCCAATGTAACTCATTATACTACTTTGCCTCAACATAAATAAGAAATATTGTTATCACCGCTGGTAATACAAAGCGATAACAACTCTTTTTTTTTTTTCCTTAATGTACTAAGTAGCAGGACAAAAAAAGTTTCCATTCATAACATTGAGTTATAAAAGAAATTTGTTGCTATTATAAGTGCAGCAAAAAAGATAAATTATTCACATACATTTAGCATTAGCTTCATGAATAAGAAGCAGATTTTATCCAGTACGGACTACTGGTTCTGAGATTTTTTCCTAGAAAAATATACTGCTTTCTGAAAATACACAATAATATTCTGAATTAACAATACAACCCTTCTACTTAGAAAAGGACTTTATCTAAGAAGCATGTGATACTAGAAGGAGAAACACACTTAGGATTAATTGTATGAAGCACAGGTTGATTATTGTATTGAAAAATACAGTGTCTGATTATCTCCTGCAGGTGAATTTAAGCTTTGAGGCAAAGTACTATGAAGGAGATTCACAATGAATTCAAGGTATTTAGTACAAATAATCTGAGAACACAAGACAGCTTTCTATTTGTGTTACAATCATCAATCATATATTGACTTGCACATTTAAATACCCTATCACATAAGAAGTATACAGTAAGCTTAATTAAACCATAACCAACAAAGAAAGAAGATTGATAAAATAATGATGTGTTGAAAACATAAAGCGTACACGCTTTATCTTCTCTCTAGTATTGCACGTTTGAAATTTTCCGTAATAAAAAGTTTTTAAAAAGAAAATAAATGTTTTCTTGACTTCCCAAAGTCTATTTTCTCTCATTTTCCTACTTTACTTTACTTTTTTTATTTATTTTATTTTATTTTATTTTATTTTATTTTATTTTATTTATTTTATTTTATTTTATTTTATATGTTTGAGACAGTCTCACTCTGTTGCCAAGCTGGAGTGCAGTGGTGCAATCTCGGCTCACTGCAACCTCAGCCTCCTGGGTTCAAGCGATTCTCCCGGTCAGCCTCCAGAGTAGCTGGGATTACAGGCACACGCCACGAGGCCCAGCTAATTTGTGTATTTTTAATAGAGGTGGGGTTTCACCATGTTTGTCAGGATGGTCTGGATCTCTTGATCTCGTGATACCCTGCCCTCGCCTCCCAAATTGCTGACATTATAGGCATGAGCCACCATGCATAGCCACATTTTCCAATTTTAAACTTATTAGTTAAAAATTAATTTTCAAAAGTGAAAAAGTTAAAGAGGAAAAATAGAAATTAAAATACTTTAGTTGCCAGAAATGTGATTAAGAAAATTCTCTTCATACACATGAATATACAAATTTTTTAAAAGTAGCTGCTGACTTACATCTGATTATATTTATTTATCAAAAAGTTGCTATTTAAGAGAAAATTCGGAACATAAAAACTTCTACCTAAACCATTACAATGTTAAGGCTGAACTTTCCTTAGTAGCTGACACCTGAATTGTCTCAACAATGACTGTTGCTGCCTTCAATAAAATGGTAGCAAATTTTAAAAATGGTAGTTCTAAAAAGTTGTCAATCTGAGCAATTGTTTGTGTTAATTTCTTTGTCTTCCCAAAGCTAAAATTTATTTTCTTAAATATCCCTGTGATTGCTTGCAACTATTGAGATGAAAAAAGAAACAATTTCTTAGATTGAAAACACAGTAGTCAACCCAGTATTTATCTCCAGATTTGCTGATTTCTGCTTGACAGTAACATAATAATGGACCATAGAAAAACTAGTTGTGTTATTAGAAGAGACTCTTTCAAACCATGTGATTTTTTTTTTTTTTTTTTTTTTTTTTTTTTTTTGTCATCAGTAAATGGAATTAATGTTTGGCTCTGCACATTTCAAAGCTAGTTGAAATAACAATACATTGCAGAAAAAATAGGATTGTGGTAAGGATTAAATATGATTGCTTATGAAAATAATAAGTATAATGTGTTGAGAATCTAATGTATTCCAAGAATTTTATAGAACTTGTCTCTATTTTTTCCAACAATTCTCTAGGTGGATATTTGCCATCTAGAGAACTCCACTTGCAAATGAAAAACCTAGTTCAGTAGGTTGCCCCAGGTTATGCTGTTAATAATTGCTAGACCTGAAATAAAATTCTTATTTTTGCCCTTCTGACTCTACTCTGCAACATTGTCTCTAATGAAATAATGAGGAAATTATCAAAGTACAAATGCATTATATTATTTATAAATGTCTTTATTAAGGGATTAGGGCAGAGACACAAAAGCATTCATCAGTGGTAACATGCAGTCTCTAATCTTGGTTCCATCACTTCTCTTTTCCTCTTAATGATTTATAACAATGCACACTGCTGAGAGAATCTTTTGCTCCAGCAATAAACAACCAGGAGGGATACAATTCCCAGGCCATTTATTATCCCTATTTTTGCAACATATATAGTCAATTAAGTCCTGTTAAACAATCACAAAGGTAGCTATTTAGTTACAATTTTGTTGAATTTGTTAGCAAACTTCCCTGTGCCATTTGCTTCTTAAATGAAGAGACTGTAGCAACAGTGAAACCGTGTGGCAAACTGGCATTGGGCTGCAGTTCATTAGAATCTGAAAGGCAGGAGAACTCATGCACATTTAAAATTCTACATCCGAATTTTCATTGCTTATGCTGACAATTCTTTAAACACAAAGTCATAAATCAGCAGGCAGTGCTAGGGAGCCACCTGCTGGAATAACTGGCTGAATTTTGCTGCTATGATTCTACAAAATATAAATTCACTTAATATTAATTCAATTAGAAAGTTGCCAAATTCAGGATTCCTTTTGCCTTAAATAGATATCGTTCACAAAAACTTTCAAACTACACTTGGTAATGGTAAAGAGCATTATTATTTAAGGAAAAAAAAGGTAGGAAGCATGAAATAAGAAAAATAAAAATCAGTGAACATTATTATGTGATTGACATGTGAAAATACAAGGGATAGCCAAGAAATTACAGTGACATTAGTTAGATTTTCAAAAGAAAGTTACCTGTTGCTTCAAGATTGCTATATCATTCATTTGTCAAAGATGTTCACTCTAACAATTTTACCCAGAAATTGTACTTAAATAGTAATTTACGTAAATGATAATATTTTGTTAAAATTAAAATGCATGTGTTTTTAAAACCTGCTTGTATAAAAACCACAGGAGGTCTAATTTGGAATCAAGTGATGCAGATTCTTTTTCTTTCCCAAACTGTCTAAATTAATCTCTGTTACAACATTTTACAGTTAATATTGAGTGGATGATAAATTAAAGTTTTTACCTAAAAATTGATCAGTATTTTTCTAGACTGTGTTGTTCGGAAGTCTGTGCTAAATATAGCCACCCATTTTCCAGCCTTTGCTGTAGAGTATGTATAATGAACATGAAAGAAATGTTCTTTGATGATGCTTTTATGCTGCCTAAGGTTCATCTTTCTAAATATGCTCTCTGTGTGTAGCATAGAAAGTAAGTAAAAAAGATAGGAAAGATTGATCTGGAATGTCTACTATCTCCAAGACATAGCCTGGAGTTATTTTTCTTACTGATTCCCTATTATCAGTCTGCTTTCTTATCACTTTCTTTATCCTCTAAAGAGTAGCGTGCCTAAATATTCTATTTAATTAAGAATTTCAGTTCTATGATTTTATTTGTAACTAAGTATTCTCATGATGGTGGAAACCTTAGATAATATGAGTAGGTGAGGAGAGTTCTGTAATTCCTGTTGGGCTGAAACTATTTGATAAGTCCTTTACCAACTGCAGTTGTTTTATTTCAGATTCCCTTTGACTCACCATGGTAGATCCTCACTTAAAGCATTTTAGAATAGATCAAGTCATTTACCTTAATCTGTGTGACACCTAACAACAACCTTGAAAGATGTGATTCTTATCTTTACAGGTGAGGAATGATGTTCAGAGGAGCTAAGTAAATTGTACCATGTGGCATCCTAGTAAAGGCCTAAGGAAGAGATTCAATAACTTGCAAGACCATGCTGAATCCCCCAATATCCGTGTTCTGAAAAAGAGCAAACCACTTTTCTCTGTGTTCATCTTGCACCCTTGTCTCTGTGCTGACTACATTTTAATCACCCATTTTATTTCTCTCCAAAGTCTGTATGCTCCTCCAAACCATAAACTCCTTTTTAAAAATACTCTCAGCAGTTGGCATCAAACCTGATATTCACAAATGATGATAAATTAGTGCTTGTTGAACGTTTGTTGAAGGAGACTTTATTATTTTTCAAAAACATACCTGAGATCTTATATTTGTTTATTTTATATTTCATGGGAGTGTAGTAGTTTAGAATGAGAAAGGACAAGGAAATGATGTTTATTGAGACCCTACTATATATCAGGTCCTCTGAGAGTACTTAACGTGCCAGGTCCTATGAAGGTGACTTAGTTACCTAAGGTACTATTATTATGCATCTATTAGAGACATGATAGCATACATACATAGAGGCCATAATATTATACATATGTTACAGACAAAAAAAAAAAAAAAAAAAAAGAAAACGAAAGAAAGAGTGGTTAGATAACTTACTCTAAGTTACCCAAAGCATTCTAAATTATTTCTCAACATTTCTTACCTTCTTTGAAAATGTCATCCACTTTTGTAATCTCAACCATCAATCACCTCTATGCAAGTGATGGCCAAATTTGCATCAATCACTCCTCAATACCTCACTCTCCCAAATTGCATTTGTAACTGTCCTGACTGTTCTCAAGAAATAACTATTGAATAACCGTTTGAATAAATACCTATACTGGCAGGCACTGTACTACTAGGTGCTGTATATCTACAGTGAACCAAACAGTCTATTTCTGCCTTCAGAGATTCAGGCTAATAGAAGAGTTAAGCAATATATGTTGCCATGAAATCCATGAACAAGCAATTTTCTATAATAAGATGATCAGAGAAAGAGTCCCTAAAGGGTTAAAAATTAACATAAGATCTGAAAAAAGCCAAGGAATCAATCATGCAAAAGTGACAATGAAAGTGCTCCAAAGGAAAGAAAGAATACATTTGAGGGCAGGCAAGACTGCTGAAGATGTGCAGAGCTGAAAGTCTGGTTGTTTGCCTGACCATAATTGGGAGCTCCTGAAGGGTTTCCAGTAGGGCATTAAAGCAGTCTATTTTATGATTTTAAAAAATATTATTCTGACAATTATGTAAGGAAGAGATTAGAACTGAGCAAGAATGTAAGTGGTAAGAATCATTAGGAAACTAGTCCAGGAGTCCAGGCATGTGAGTCCTGTGCTTGGGACTAATTGGTGGAAGGGCAGATGGAGAAAGGTAGAAGAATTAAAAACATATTTTATATTCTGATGTAAGCAAAATTTGGAATGCAAGTAAAATAAATTGATAAGTTGAAAAAAGGAGACATACTAGTCTTCCAAGTTGAGCAAACGATGAGATGGTGGTTTTCTTTGAATCCTTTCTGGGAACAGTTTGGTACAAATATACCTAAGCAATATTATGTATATTGGTTAACGAGTAGAACTTAAGTCCAGGGAAAAGTCAAGAGGAAAGTTGGGACATGATAGATTTAGAGATCTGAGTAAAATTTAAAGCAGACTATACACTATTTCCCAGATGTCTTAACTTTATTGTCTAAATGTTTAATACTTCATGTTTTCACTCATTAATTTTACCTAGACTTTGAATTGTATCTCAAGTGCTCATGAAGGAAAAAAATGGTGTGGTCCATTTGCATAATCTCTTCTTACCATAAATATTCATAAATTGTGTGTGTGTGCTTCTATCTTAGTGCTTACCTTGTTCTACCATTAATCTATAAGATCTTTAAGGGTGTAAATGTGCAAGGAGTCAAGACCTACTCTTCTTGGTATCCACAGCAGCAGTAGAGGCCCAGTAAACATTTGTTACATGCATTATAACTAAGTTACATTTATGTCTCACAAGAGAAAAAATATTCTAACCCTTTTTCTCTGGAGAAGAAACTGTGTATTTTGTTTAAAAAAAAAAGTACAGAGATAAGGTTCTATGAAGACAAGTGGCACATATATTTGGACTATTTCCCAAATGTCTCCAGTACTTTGGCATTATCTCAATTCCAATATCTGCTTTAACAAAGCCAATCTCTCTTCAGAAATATCCATCCACTAATAGATGGATCAGCAAACAATCCATGCCATGAGCCAAAGTCAACCCACTATGAGGCCAATTCTGTTTGCACCAATTCTTTATAACTTTTGTGCTACAGTGGCAACGTTAAGTAGTTGCCACAGAGACTGTAAAACCTGTAAAGCCAAAAATATTCACTATCTGGACTTTTATAGTTCCAGACTCTCACAGTAGTGGAATACTTTGAAAATCTTCAGGTTCTTTCTGGGAATAGTTTGGAAAGACTATTTCTAAGCAGTATTAGATAATCGGAATCTTACCATTTAGCACACTTTCATACAAAAAGTGACAGGTAATGGTTGGGATCAGAACAGAACAACATAAAGAGGGAATGAAATCCAGAATAAGAAAACTTGCAGGGTAGCAGTTAAGAATCAATAACATAATTCAAAACAGAGTTGCTCAGATCAATATAACCTAGTAGAGTCAGCAAATTTGTCTTTGGGTTCCTACTTCCCTACTCCACTGTTTTCTTTGAGGCCATCTCCCCAATTCTTTACCCATCCCATTTTAAAGACCTCTTTTCGCATTCTTAAAGGCTCATTTCAAATGCTATCTGCCTGTGAAGCCTTTTTTAATTTATCCAATCAACAAAACTAGGTATGATAATGCCTACTTGGATTCCTAGAGCATTTTGTTTGTGGAATTTACTGTGCGATGCTTATTTATTCTTCCAACCAGATTATAAAGTACTTTGAAGAGAGGTATTGCCCCTAGCATTGAAGTAGTTTAACTGAAATTAATTCATATGAAGATATGAATCCACCACAATTGCCTGACAAGAATTTAGAATATGTGTATGTTGAGAGACTGAATATACAAATGGACAATGGCTGAACCACATATAACAACAGACCCACAACATCTGCAGCAACCAGCCCAGGAATAGCCTTTAACTTGAAACAGCCTCTGTTTTCATTTTCACTACAGCCTTCTGTCATCTACTGAAACCATGTGGCTGGTTTGATTCTGCTATTGAATCTTAGTAGAACTACTAGGCTTAGGATTGACAGGCACAGGTTTCAAAACAGTGTGCCTTAAAGACCAACTAGGAACTTTAGCAGAGCAAGGGAAGTCAAAATTTACCAGTTGTTGTACCACAGCAAGGTACAATCCAAGAATAATGGTTTAAACCTGCCCCTGGGCTCTCCCTCGTTTCAGCATATTTACTTCTTTGTCAACCCTACAGATTTAGACTTCCCTTTTGCTCAAGAACACTCTTCCTCTCATGCACGGCCTTGCTCAGATTTGTCACATCTGACACTTTGATTTAATGTCTGACTATGGCTCAACTCTGACTTTGTTTCATGCCGTGAATGAGATTTCAGTGCTGCTCTAAAGTCCTTCTGTTACTAACCAGGACTCAAACCCAGAGATCAGATATGCCTCCCCAGTCTCAGCATGATCTGTCTTTGTGATCCAGTCTTCAGATCCATATTCTGAAGACTGAGACAAGGCAAGGTCCAGCAGGCATTGAGTCAACAGAAGCAGAGCAGGCATATACACTCTGGATCAAAGAAGCAAAGTTGGAGAGAACAGCAAACAGCAGAATTCAAATGGCCAGGAAAACACAAAAGAAGCTTCCCTGTACCCTGTATCAGTAGAATAAGCTGCTGATTCATTTGGGGCCTTTGCTGTCTCAGTTTCACATAATTACATCCTCCTGCATCAATCCAATGGCCCATCAGGGAAAAGGTGTTGTAACTGACTAAAATAAGATAATTGTTCAAGGTCCCAGTAAGAAGCTAACCGGATTGTGAAATATACGTCAGGGTTCTATTGTGACAATAGAGAAACAATCTCAAAATTATTTCAGGAGCAACATGTCACATGAGGAAGTCATCACCACTGTCATGGTTGAGGTATGTGTACCCCCTCAATCATTTTAATGACATTTTACCTCTGCATGGATAGGTCAAGCATGATTAGCCTGCTGAGTTCAGTAGCAGAACCAGCCTAAGGGAAGGAAAAATGTCAAAAATTAGAGTTACCTTGGTAGAGTCATTAAATAACAGGCCTAGAATGCCAGTATTCTCATTTTCCCACATCTTTATTTGTTTAGTTTTATGCTTTATCAAACAATGTATATGTGGGAGATATGGGTGGTTCAGGACTACATGGGGTGTTTAACCTCTTTAACCTTGAACAATTGAAAATCATCAACATAATATCAAAATACAGATACAATATGGAGATATTTTAAAATAGTATTTACTCTGTTGATATGTAACTTCTAAAACCAGCCAGAGGCTATCATAATAAACAAGTAACACAGTCTATCACCTTTAGGAGTCATAAGTCTGAAAGTATATAGGGAAACCTACAAACAGTAAATAATACAAGTTCATATGCTCCCAGTAGTAGAAAGATTGAATGTCTTAGGAAGAGGATAGTACAATGTGTGTGTTGACATATGAACCAGGTTCCTATAATAATTTATCCAAAGTGAACTCATTGATTGAGAAGACTTCAAGCCATACCAAGGAAATACAGAGTTTTTAAAGAACAAAATTTTCAATTAAGCCATACTTGGATCATGCTAAAGATGTAGAATATGCTTTCTTTGGTGGGTAGCATGTGACTTAAACAGTATAGGAGATCGTCATTACCACACATCGTCCTTACTGCTGCTCTTGACAAAATGCATAAGGTTTTACATTCTCTATTAAGTCATTTGTACTTTCAAGAGAGTTCTACTAAATACATAGACATGTGCAACCCATTAATGTATAATATCATTTTGAGGCATGATCCTAAAAAATAAAAGTAGAAACTTAAGAAAACAAAACAAAATAAACCAAAAGCTGTATGCTAAAAATATTTTAGATTTTAAAAATAATGATGAAAATTGGAGCAATAAAATGGTGTTTTCAGGAGTTAGTTTTTAAATTATGTTCACATAATGAACTCTTGTGAATCCATTATAGTATTTTTGAAGAACATTTAATCACAAGATAAAACCCTTCATATAAACTTAAATGGAAAAGGAATATTCAAAAATAATATGCAGGATGATCACAATGTATGAAATATATATGTTTTATATCCTACTGTGTATAGTAAAAGAGCTGAAAGCAATGACAAATAAATGATTATCTTGATGAAGAGAGATTATAGATAATATAATTTTCTTCATCATTTTATGCATTTTCCAATTTTTATAATAAGCATATATTATTTTCATATTTTAAAAGAATAGTAATTACACTTAAATAATACTTAAATGAGAATATATATATGTGTGTGTCGGTATATATATATATATTCTTGTACCCCAGGAAGGGATTATGACTCTAGCTGTTATTAATTAACACACTAGAAACTAGCTAAGCATAGGGACAGAAGGATGGCATAAAGAAAGTGAAGTGGATGTATGGAGGATTCAATTCAATTAAAAACACAAGTTTATAATGTTCTGCCTTTTATAACGTGCTTTCACATACTTTATTCCGTGAAGACTGTCTCACATTTCTAGTGCACACACACATCCACACAGGGAGACACAAAAGACGTCATTAGTCATTTTAAGTGCCTAGAAAGACACATCTACCCTATTGCCCCCAAACTGGGCTGTTATAACCAGGGAAATAACTCTAGCTTTTAGTGAAAAGTAACATCCATAAAAGACAATCAATGGTGACATATTATTCTTGTTCACTCTGCTCTTTGGTTGCTACATGTCTCCTTGGCTCTCTATCAGAGACCAAGCCTGCCTGCTTGGAATGCCAACCAGTATCCGCATGGCTGAAGATAACTCCTTCTTTGCCTTGTTCCAAAGTCCCGCCCATAGCTGTATACATCTCTCTTATCTTGCGTTCCCTTTAATGAAACAGCAATGCTATTACATGCTTGGATTCACCAGTGAAAAATCTAGTCCACGTTGAATGAGTGTTTTCCATGCCTACACATAAAGAAACAGGTCAGAAAAGTCTAGATAAGGGTGTATAGCTTACTATATTATTACACTAGCAAAGCACCAGCTTCCGATTTCCTTTTCTTGGCTACATGCTGGAGGCCTGGTCCTGGGCCAATGACAGCTGTGCATCAATTATCACAAAGAAAGCAAGACCTTGGGGAAAGCCTGATGATTTAACGAGTGCTCAGCTGGGACTTGTTCACTTGATGCATATCTTAATGCTGTGTAGCAACTCCCTTTTAGTTCAACACAATACATCTCCTTTAGTTTATCAGGTGATTGGCATAATTATGAAGAAGAACAAAGATGAAATACTGTGTCCAGAAGCAGAGGGACTAAACCACATGGTAAGGCAGCAGCTAGAGAGAATGATGGAAAAGTATCCCCTGCTTCTGAATAGCAATCCTTCTAAAAAAAACACCTATGAATAAACAAAAATCAGGATGGGTGATATACCTTGTTTTAAAGAGTAAGAAATTAATGTCGAGAGTGGTGAAATAACTTGCCCTAATCTACACACTTGAAGAGCTGTAACTACAACTTAAATGTAGGCAGTTTGATACTGAGTTCTAAGCTTACTTAAGTCACCTGCATTCAGCAAAACTGTTGTATATCATCTATTAAATGTCCACTGTGAACAAGACTCTGTGTGTGTGCACATGCATGTGTGTGGGGGAGAGTAGATGTGCAGGAGTTAAAAAAAAAGAGCTCTTTTTTTTTTTTTTTTTTTGTGTCTTGTAATGATATACATAAAACGTAATAGACATTACTTACTCCGGTTTGAATGTTTGTGTCTGCCCACAATTCATATATTGAAATCAAATCACCGATCTGTTCCCATCAGGAGGTGGGACTGTTGGGAGATATTTCGGTCACAAGGGCAGAGCACTCATACATGGCAATGGTGTCCTTATAAAAGAGGGCCCAGCAATCTGCCTTGCCCCTTCAATCATGTGAGGATTCAGAGAGAAGTTGCCATCTATGTCCCAGGAAACAGGCTCTCACCAGATATCACATCTGCCAGCAGTTTGATCTTAAACTTCCTAGCCTCCAGAACTGTGAGAAATAAATTATTGTTGTTGATAAACGCCATAATTAATGTTGTTTTTTTTTTTTTTTTATAGCAGCCAAGGACACTAAGACATTGTATAAGTACGACAAAATAAAACATGCAAACATATTTTATCATTGTAATGCACGGCAAAAATCTGAACTATAATCAAATATACAATATGCCATAAGAAACTGGCCTATTCTACAAATGAAATTTGGAACTGCTTTCCCTGTACAGTTTAAATTTGTGGATTACCACTTCAAACTCACTCTTGCCATTATCCCCAGTGCACCCGTCCCACTATCATTTGGTACTGGCTTGAGGCGATCTTGAGTCTGGGTCCTTCATAGCTGCTGCCTGTTCTTTAAATGTTAGGTCTACAAGTCTTGCATATTATTAGGTTGATGCAAAGGTAATTGTGATTTTTGCCATGAAAAGTAGTGTGAATGCACTTTTAATGGCAAACATCACAGATAACTTTGCACCAACCTAATAACATGGTCTGCTAGATTAAGGCCACTATAAAGTCTTGGTCTCCAAATTCAGTCTCTAGGTAATCCCAGGCAAGATCTTTGACTCCTTATTCATTGCTTGCTACTCTTTGTGGGACCAGCTATTTCTAAACTATACAGTCTTCTCCAATCTGCATCCCACCACCTCCTCAGTCACCCTCACTTGATCTCTATTCTATACATTCACTTCACAAACAAGAAAGTCATCAGACTTTCTCACCTTTCTGCCACCTTAAGGCTGGGTCTCCACCTGGATCCATCAGGTGCTCCCTTCCTTTACTGTCACTTAGAGCTCTCTTCTCTTATGTAAAAATCACCACTCGCCCTCTCTGAGGAATCATATTCCCTCCACCCTCACTTTCTCACTCTATTTTTAATGGCAGCTTTATTAAAATATAACCCACAGACCATAAAACAAACCTATTTAAAAGTTTTTAACCTACAATTTGATGGTTTTTAATCTATTCACACAGTTGTACAACCATCACTACAATACATGTTAGAAAATTTTCATTCCCCACCCTCCAAAAAGTGTATCTATTAACAGTTACTCCTCATTACCCCAACCCCCTCATCCCCAGCCCCAGCCCTAGGTACCATTAACTTGCTTTCCATCTCTCTAGGTCTGTCTGCTTTGGACATTTCACATCAATGGAATCATATGGTATGTGGAAGCCTCACTCTATTAACTTTTCTCTGCTCCTCTTTTCTTTTTAATATCTCCTCCTCCACTTGTTCTTTCTCATCAGCATTATGCATGTTCAAATCCTGCCCATTTTTAAAACCAAACCAAACAAAACATAATTGTGCATTAGCATATCCCATCCCACTCCAGCTTCTGCACTGTCTGTTTCCTTCCCAGGAAAGCTTTTTAAAAGAATTGTTTTTGGCTCTCCATGTTCTCACTACCCACTCTCTCCTCAAACCATTTCCAACTGCACCCTGTCAAGGTCAGTAACAACCCCCTTCTTGCTAAATTCAATAGATCGTTAACACCTACTCCTCTTTCAACTCTCAGATTAAACATCACTTTCTCTATGAAGTCTTCTTCAGCCCCTTACATCTAGGTCAGTGTTTCCCCACTTCAGCACTGTTAACATTGTGGAATGAATAATTCTTTGATGTGGAGGGGGCTGTCCTGCAACCTCCGCCAGCTAGATGCAAGTAACATCCCTACCCCCAACCCCGGTTGTAACAATCAAACATGCCTCCATGTATTGTCAGGCGTCCCTGGGAGGACAAAATCACCCGTGATTGAGAACTACTGATCCAGACATGTGTTTTTCTTCGTGTACTCATGTCATGCTTGATTTCTCTTTCGCAGCATTGATTACATTGTACTGTAGTTGTTTGTGGGTTCCTCCCTAACCCAAACCAGACCAAATTCATGGATCAGGAGCAACAGTTATCTGGTTTATCCCAATGTGCTGGCACAGTGCGTGGCACGTAATAATTAAGCAATGTATATTTGTTGAATGCATAAATACAGTGCTTTTTTGTCCTGTGTATCAGTAAGCAATGAGACCCTCCTGAAAACTTATTTTATTTTCTCCATAGTTTTTGCTTGTTTGTGGCTGTTTGGTTTTTGTTTGCTGTTGCTGTGATTACACCTTGTTATGGAGTTTGTGTAGGATCACTGCCAAAAATCATAACATCCAAATCAAAAGATTACAAGTAGAAAGCAGAGAGTTAGGAAAGTATGAAAAGATTGATCTTGTATGCCACTCTGTTATTTGTCATTGTCTTCTTGGTTCAGCTTTTTAGTCGCAGCATATTTGTACGAATGCTTTATATTATTGGACTTCAAAACACCTAGAAGGCTGGGCGTGGTGGCTTATGCCTGTAATCCCAGCACTTTGGGAGGCCGAGGTGGGTGGATCATGAGGTCAGGAGATCAAGACCATCCTGGCTAACATGGTGAAACCCCATCTCTGCTAAAAAAAATAAAATAAAATAAAAATAAATAAATAAATAATAAAATACAATAAAATAAAATAAGCCAGGCGTGGTGGCAGGCCCCTGTAGTTCCAGTTACTCAGGAGGTTGAGGCAGGAGAATCGCTTGAACCCGGGAGGCAGAGATTGCAGTGAGCGGACATTGCGCCACTACACTCCAGCCTGGGCGACAGCGCAAGACTCCATCTCAAAACAAACAAACAAATAAAACACCTAAGAAACTAGCCCTGGAAAACAGTATGGCGATTCCTCAAGGATCTAGAACTAGATGTACCATATGACCCAGCCATCCCATTACTGGGTACATACCCAAAGGATCATAAATCATGCTGCTATAAAGACACATGCACACGTATGTTTATTGCGGCACTATTCACAATAGCAAAGACTTGGAATCAACCCAAATGTCCATCAGTGACAGACTGGATTAAGAAAATGTGGCACATATACACCATGGAATACTATGCAGCCATAAAAAAGGATGAGTTTGCGTCCTTTGTAGGGACATGGATGCAGCTGGAAACCATCATTCTTAGCAAACTATCGCAAGAACAGAAAACCAAACACCGCATGTTCTCACTCATAGGTGGGAACTGAACAATGAGATCACTTGGACTCGGGAAGGGGAACATCACACAATGGGGCCTATCATGGGGAGGGGGGAGGGATTGCATTGGGAGTTATACCTGATGTAAATGACGAGTTGATGGGTGCAGCACACCAACATGGCACAAGTGTACATATGTAACAAACCTGCACGTTATACACATGTACCCTAGAACTTAAAGTATAATAATAATAATAATAATAATAAAAAGAAACTAGTACTTGTTGGTCCCATTTTTAGATTCTCTCCATTGTCTTAGTTTTGTGCAAAGTCCTCTTTGATATTGATTATATATTTTCCAGAGGGAAATAGCTCATAGAGTCACTAGAATCACATACTCTTGGAACTGACTATTTGCACCATATTTTTACAGATTAAACAACTGATCCTCAGGGATATAAGATAATATGCTAAAATTTCAGAAATAATCTCTAAAGAACTAAGCCAGAATGTGTGTTTCATAATTTTTCAATAAACAACACTAGATTATGTTTTAAAAGGTCTCATTTGTTGACCACCTACTATGAGCCAGACTCTGTTCCCTGAGCCTCACAACAACCTTATCATTTTCTTTATAACTTTACAAATGTAACAACATGAAATCTATCTGACAGGGCCAGGTCTTCCTGCAACCAAAGCCCTCACCTGTCTCTTCCTCTGGACTGCCTCTGCTAGACACTACAATTAAAGATCATTTTCTCAGTTCCACCACATGTAGCACAATTTGTGATACATAGTAGCTACTTCATATCTGATAAATAATTTAATGTTATTCCAAATGAGCTCTTAGGTTTCTCATAATGGTGATAAAAGGGGACAATAATCAACAGATAAACACAAAGGGCAGCAGTGGGATTGAAAGAGGAAAAACTGAAAAGAGGGAGGATAGATTCATAAGAGAAATTAGGTAATGTCCTAAATGATGCTGAGATGAAGGCTAGTATATCAGTATCCTAGCCATGTAACTCATATTTTAATTGAGCTGGCATAGCTTTAGAATGTAGGATTTGGGTAAAATATATATCAGTTAAGTGAAAGATAACCATGGCCCAGTTCACTTTACGAGATCACATTTTATTGAGTTTGAACATCCGCTTAGCTACTCCAGGAAATAACTCTAGTAAGACAACCAAGTATGCTGACTACAACATCCCCAATTTAAACTGTACTGTTTTAAAAATAAGCTTTATTGCAACAAAAATATGTAGCTATTAGCTATTATGCAGCATATATATTCTAAAGTCCCCAAGTTACCTAAAACTATAACTCCTCACTGTCTACTTTTTTTTTTTTTTTGGTTGAAGAAAACAGAAATCACTGTTTGCATCCATCCAAATGACATAATTCTTCTGCTCTCCTAGAGTCTCACACAATGTGTGTTGCTTCCCTGCTCCCCTGGTATGGCTCCCACTATGCTGGTTGTTAGCTGTGTTAGTGCCACTATTTCTTTAACTGGTCTTTTTATTTTATTTTTTGAATTTGACTGTAAGTAGCAACAGCTTTTTTTCTGTGCTGGAAAAATAAGAGAACTTTGGAAGGTATTTTTCCAATCTAAGTAGAGGCTATATCTCCTTTAGCAGAATATAACTAAAATAACAGGTCTGATGAAATTTTTATTCTCTTGAAAGTTCTTTTATTTTACACTTTAACAATCTCTTCATAGCCAGTAATCTACTTTCATCTGGGCTTAATTCTACCTTTGGCTACAGAAGCACCATTATACCCACTTATACGCAAAAGATGTAGCAACTGATCACACTCAGGTACTGACTAACCAGGAGACCACTGACCGTAAACAACTGGCACAGCCATACTGAAGCTACCTGTTGACTACCAGTCCTTCATGAAAGGTGAGCAAGGGCCCTGCTCTAGTCTGATGCCTTTTCCAAGTGATGAAGTATCAATTCCCCTAGGAAGTGTTCCTTATTTCCAAGTCACTTCCACTATCCCAGAATTTATTGTTGCGAGGATTTGAATAAGAATGTAATCAATTTAGATTCTAAACTATAAAGACCTCATGCCACTATCTCCTATCACAGATGAAGCTGCACCTTCAGTTTCAGAAAGATGTAACTTCAGGATCTTCTTTGTCTTTACTCAGTGAGACACAGGAGTCATCTCCAGTTAACCAAGGTTATGAATGCCAGGAACCAGTCCAATGCATAAAAAGAACCAATTACATGCTTCAGTGGGTAGACTGACCCACCGAGAGTAGAGTTCTATTATATCTGGCAAACTCCTATGAGAGGAGCGGAACAGAAAGAGGACCTTTCCATCTTTGTTTACAAAGGCAGGTCAGTGGAAAGGCAAGTTGACTTGCCTGCCTATGTTTACTTGTGTGCTGTTTGGATTGCCTTAATTACATAAGTATCTTGTTTTCAGAGCAATCACCAAGAAATTTATCTAAGATTGATTGTTGCTTCCAGTCATTTTTACATTTGAAAAGAACAATTCCAAATCAACTCAAGCATCCGTGGGCTTATGAAAAAGAGTGGAGATGAGAGTATAATATGTATTAATCTTGAATAACTACTATGTGCATACAGCATAATAGATACCTCTTCGGGTAAGTTTAATTATTGAGAGATACTATGATACAGTCATTAAGACATGAACTTAGGAGTCAGAGATATCTGGAATCAACTCTTGGCTCTGTCAGTTACTAAATTATGACCTTGGATAACTTACTTTCCCTCTCAAAGCCTCTGTTTCCTCCATTGTTAGATGGAGACTTCTAATGGTAGCAGTCGGCTTCAGAAAGTTGTGAGCTTCAATAAGACATGGACAAAGGATCTGATGTAAGCACTCTGTATTAATCTGTTGTCTCATTGCCATAGAGAAATACCGGAGCCTGGGTAATTTATAAAGAAAACAGTTTTAACCGGACCACAGTTCCACAGGCTGCACAGTCAGCCTGGCAGCATCTGCTTCTGTGGAGGCCTCAGGAAACTTCAAATCATGGCAGAAGGCAAAGTGGGAGCAAGCACCTCACATGGCTGGAGCAGGAGGAAGAGAGAGAGCGGGGAGGTACTATCCACTTTCAAACAACCAGATTTCACTAGAACTCAGTCACTATCATGAGAACAGCACCCGCGGGGAAATGCACACCCATGATCCATTCACCTCCCACCAGGCCTCACCTCCAACACTGGGGATTACAATTGAACACGAGTTTTGGGTGGAGACCCAGATCCAATCATATCACATTCAAAATGGTAGCTATGATTATTATCCATGACTATCACGACAACATACTGAGGTTAGGTATTAGACCCATTTCACAGATGAGGGAACAAAGACTCATGGAGGCTAAATAATTCCCGAAGGCTGTTTTCTTTGTAGTACATCGTGGAATAAATAATGTGGCCAACATCATTATGTGGTTTACAAACGGCCTCTAGATGTGGTTCCCAAAGAGGAGTGAAAACATTTTGCATAACTACAATTTATTCCTCTAACCCTCACAAGTATTCACAAAGCAGCCAGCTTGAAGGACAATATTCATATATATGCCTAAGTTCTGCAAAGTATATTTTTAAAATTCACATTACTTCGTGGATAAAATTCCTATTGTTTTTGTTCTCTTGCCCACTCTTCCTGAGCTGCCTGACTCTTTTCTTTCAGAATCAACTGACAAGATGTTCTGGAAACAAGATGTTTCTTAGCAACATTTTGTTTATCTAGATAAAAACATAACCTTTACTGCCACCTACTAGAGCAGAGAGATCCTCAGCATTTAAATGATATATACTTATTGAAGTTCTTGGTTTTTAATTTCTATATGGTCCTATGTGTTTTTCTTTATTTGGGGAGGGAAGTGTCCTTCACTTTAACAGTAATTCTTCTTCAGGATCATCGTTAACTGTACAGCATCTCCTCCTGGGTCTCCACAACTATTTCTGTGTATACATGTGAGAACACAAGTTCATGAGGTTACAAGTGCATACATCTTAAAAGAAACACATGTCACTTTGGGAGGGCGAGGTGGGCAGATCACGAGGTCAGAAGATCGAGACCATCCTGGCTAACATGGTGAAACCCTGTCTCTACTAAAAATACAAAAAATCAGCTGGGCGTGATGGCGGGCGCCTGTAGTCTCAGCTACTCGGGAGGCTAAGGCGGGAGAATGGCGTGAACCCGGGAGGCAGAGCTTGCAGTGAGCCAATATCGTGCCACTGAACTCCAGCCTGGGCGACAGAGCGAGACTCCATCTCATCTAATTAAACTAAAGAGCTTCTGCACAGCAAAAGAAACTACCATCAGAGTGAACAGGCAACCTACAGAATGGGAGAAAATTTTTGCAATCTACTCATCTGACAAAGGGCTAATTTCCAGAATCTACAAAGAACTCAAACAAATATACAAGAAAAAAACAAACAACCCCATCCAAAAGTGGGCAAAGGATATGAACAGACATTTCTCAAAAGAAGACATTCATACAGCCA
>NC_045449.1:40334307-40392798 GCF_002776525.5 Piliocolobus tephrosceles | reverse complement strand
AATGGGGCCTATCATGGGGAGGGGGGAGGGGGGAGGGATTGCATTGGGGAGTTATACCTGATATAAATGATGAATTGATGGGTGCTGACGAGTTGATGGGTGCAGCACACCAACATGGCACATATATACATATGTAACAAACCTGCACGTTATGCACATGTACCCTAGAACTTAAAGTATAATAAAAAAAAATAAATTAATTAAAAAAAAAAAGAAGAAGTAAAAAAAAAAAAAAAAAAGGAAGAAAGAAAGAAACACATGTATGATGAGTTTTCTTTGTTTCTTCTGGTTTGCATCAGTTCCCCATTCTGCTTCTCTGGCATATACACCCTGTCAAAGTAATCATTTATGCAACTTTGATTATTTAGAGGATTTGTTCCTTCCCAAAAGAGAACTCACTGAACTCAGAAAACTGTTAGACATATCTGACAAAAAGATCAGTAAGTCTTGAGAATAAGCAGCCTTCTCTGTATCTCCATTGTAGAAACGTTGGCTGTAGATGATCAAATCCCTAAGAGATGACAGTTTCCTGACCCAGAGGAAGTTACCTGCAAGTGAGAATTATGACCTTGGATGACTTACTTGCCTTCTCAAAGCCTCCGTTTCCTACGTTATTAAATGGAGACTACTAACAGAGCCTGCTTCACAGAGTTGTTTTGAGGTTCAATGAGACGTGCACAAGCTGTCTGATGTAAGCACTCTGTATTAATTCTTTCTCTCTGCTGTAGAGAAATACCTGAGACTGGGTAATTTGTAAAGAAAACAGGTTTAACTGGATCATGGTTCCACAGGCTGCACAGGAAGCATGGCCGCACCTGCTTCTGCAGAGGCCTCAGGAACCTTACAATTACCGCGGAAGGCAAAGGGGAAGCAAGCACCTCATGTGGCTGGAGTAGGAGGAAGAGAGAGAGGAGGAGGGTGCTACACATTTTTTAAAAAACAGGTCTCATGATAACTCAGTCATTATCATGAGAGTAGCTCCCCGGAGGAAATACACCCCCATGATCTAATCACCTCCCACCATGCATGCCTCACCTTGAGTAAGGGATAACCTCAAGCCTCCAAAGAAACTGCCGTGTAACCACATGGATATTTGAGAGGATTCATGGTATTTAAGTTCACAAAAAAATTTCTTAGGCTTCTGTATTAGGGTTCTCCAGAGAAAAAGAACCAATAGAATACACACACACACACACACACACACACACACACACACACACATACACACACACAGAGAGAGAGAGAGAAAGTATTTTAAGGAATAAATTATGTAATTACTGGGGCTATAAAGTCCAAAATCTGAAGATTAGGCCAGGAGGTTGGGGACACAGGAAAAAGTTAATGTTTCAGTCTTGAGTCTGAAGGCAATCAGGAGGCAAAATTCCTTCTTCAGAGGATCTTAGTCTTTTCTCTTAAGGCCTTTGACTGATTGGATAAGGCCCAGCCACACCATAGATGGTAACCTTCTTTACTGAAAATGTTAGGTGTTAATCACATCTAAAAATACCTTACAACATCTAGGCTGGTGTTTGGCCAAACAACTGGGCACTGTAGCTTAGCCAAGTGAATGCAAACATTAAAGATCACAGCTTCCTAGTCAGCCCTGATCCTCTTCTCTCATGGTCATCTGGGGGCAAGCACCACCCCAAATAGAAGACTAAGCACCTATCTGGGATATTCTGGGTGACTAAAATCACCTGAACCATCAACCACACAGGTTATGCTATGGAACATGTTATCAGATTATGAATGAACTTCTCTGTTTTGCGATTACATTTTTAAAATTTATTTATTTATATTTCTTATTGATTTATTTTTCCATTAGTTATTGGGTTATAGGTGGTATTCAGCTACATGAGTACATTCTTTAGTGGTGATTTGTGAGATCCTGGTGCACCCATCACCCGAGTAGTATACACTGCATCATATATGTTGTCTTTTATCACTCACCCCCCCACTCTTCCCCCAAAATCCCCAAAGTCCATTGTATCATTCTCACCCTTTGCATCCTCATAGCTTAGCTCCCACATACGAGTGAGAATATACAATGTTTCGTTCTCCATTCCTAAATTACTTCACTTAGAATAGTAGTCTCCAATCTCATTCAAGTCCTGCAATTACATTTTTTTAATTTTGAGATAATTATCATCTTACACATAGTTGTAAGAAATAATACAGACAAATCCTGTGTACTCTTTACTCCATTTCCCCCAATAGTATCATCTTGCAAAACCATAGTACAATATAAAAACCAAGGTATTGACATTGATAAAGTCAAGATACAGTACATTTCTATCACTCACAAAGATCACTCATGTTTTCCTCTTACTGCCACACCCACTTCCTTCCTACCCTCAACTCCTACTGAAACCCTAGCAAACACTAATCTGTTCTCTATTTCTGCAATTTTGTAATTTCAGGATGTTATATAAGTGGAATTATATATTATATAACAATTTTAGATTAAAGGTTTTTATGCAGCATACTTTTCTAAAGATTTATCTAAATTATTTCTTATATTGATTGTTCTTTTATTGATGAGTAATAATCCATGGTATAGTTGTACCACAGCTTGTTTCACTATTCACAAGTTGAAGGATATCTGAATTGTTTCCAGTTCTTGCATTAACAAATAAAACTGATATAAACATTTGTGTACAGGTTTTGTGTGAAGATAAGTTTTTAATTCTCTGGGATAAATGCCAAGAAGTGTAATTGTTGGGCCATATGGTGGCTGCATATTTAGCTTGCTAAGGAACTGTTTTCCAGAACTATACCATTTTACATTCCCTCCAGGAATGTGTGAGAAACCCAGTTTTTCTGCATCTTTGACAGCAGTTAATATTGTTACTAGTCTTGAAGCATTCTGATAGAGGGTACAGTGATATCTTGTTCTTGTGGTTTTAATTTACACTGCTCTAATGATGAATGATGTTGAAAATCTTTTCTAGTGCAGAATTGATACCTGTATATTTTCTTTCTTGAAATGTCTCCTCAAATCTTTTGTGTATTTTTTAATTTGATTGTTTATTTTTTCCTGTTGAGTTTTGAGAGATCTTTATTTATTGTAGATACTAGTCCTTTGTTGGATACATACATTGCATGCATTTTATCCCAATCTGTACCTTGTCTTTTGTCTTCTTAACAGGGTCATTCTCAAAGCAAAAGTTTGTTGTTGTTATGAAGTTTAGGTCAAGGGGATTTGTTCTGTTCTGCTTTGTTTTGTTTTTCTTATAGATGTTCAGTTGCTCTAGCATCATTTAATGAAAAAAAGCAATCTTACCTCCTCTATTAAATTGCCTTTTCTCCTTTGTCAAAAATCAGTTGGATACATTTTTTTGTGGATCTATTTCTAGGTTCTCTATTCTGTTCCATTGATCAATGTGTGTCTGTCTCTCTATCAATACCACTGCTGCAGCTACATAATAAGTCTTGAATCAGGTAAGGGCAATTCTTCTCTCTTTGTAATCTTTCAAAATTATTGTAGCTATTCTAGTTCCTTTGCATTTCCATACAAATTTTAGAATAATCTTGACTGCATGAATAAAAATCTTGCTGAAATTTTGATAGAAATTGCACTAAATTTGTATATCAATTTGGAGAGAATTTATAACTTTATTATGTTGAGCTTTCTCTTCCACAAACACAGTTTGGCTTTCCATTTATTGAGATCTTTGATTTCTCTCATCAACATATTTTAGACTTTGGCATACAACTGTTGTAAAAGTTTTGTTAGGTCCACACCTGAACTTAAAAAAAAAAAAAAAAAAAACAGAATGGAATAAAACCTTCTTTATTGAGGAGATATCACTTTTTATTCATTCTTGCCACTATGCATCTACATATTCAGGATTTATTAGCTGGATTTCTGTTTTACAACTTTAAAAATCATCTATTTGCTGATTAGAAACAACTTTCTAACAAAACATGTCAAAAATTACCAATATTTATCTGACTGACAAAATCAAGGAAACCTATAGCTGCAAACTAACTGGGTTTGGCAAGGCTTATCTATTTATTTCTGTTGTTTTTCATAATAATGTGTCTTTTAGCTCCATTAGTAGAACTCAAAGTCTCATAATATGTAATCTTTTTTAGCTTAACCCTTATATGCAAAGCCAGATCTCAGTATTTTTAAGGTTCCGGATGATGTCACCATTTGCTAGCATGGCATTCTAATAGATAGTAGGGGTTTGGATGCAGAGCTTTTGACACTAAAAGTATACATGATGGTGAAAAAAGTGACTCTGGACATCAGGACTGCTGCTGGAATTAACTTGTAGTTCACAGTATGAACTATCAACTTGTGATGGCCTTGCAGCAGTAAAAATATTTCACTGAGTCCTAGAAACATGTAGTTAATGTGGTTTGTTTTCAAATGAAAGCCACACATTACAAATCACTTATTTTTCTCTGATTAATTGCAGAATTTTATTCTAGGTTCTGAGTTGCAATATTCCTCTTGGCACAATCTCCTGAAGTTTCATGTGAAGGAAGAATGCAATTCGTAAAACTGAGGATGAATGCTGATTTGTTGTCCCATCTAAAATAAGCAAGCATATAAAACCCACGGTAAGATATTTCCACCGTATAAGCCTCAGTTTCCCAGCCTGAGTGAATAAGGGCATATTGAGTAAACCGAATCATTGAATCTGATCCATGAAACTTATCATCGAAGTTGTGTAGCAAGGTAAGAGGACTGAAGTCAGAATTCTTTGATTCATAGATCTCTAGCTAAAGTGATCAACTTCTCCAAGTTTGTCCAGGACTTTTCTGATTTTAAAAATAAAAGTCTCATGTCTCAGGAAACCTTTTACCCTTAGTTTTAAAATTGAGATTCCCATGGCCCAATACCCACATCAGTCCCAGGAAAATAAGGATGGTTGACTACCCTACCTTCAGCTTTCTGTCTTACTAACTTTGGGATTTTAAGTGAAACATATCACTTATCTGAGTCTACCTCCTCAGATGTAGAAGGTAGAGAGTAACTACTTTCTCCCCTCACAGTGTCATTGAAGGAATAAGTAGGATAATGTTAATGGAATACTTTGTAAACAGTTGAGCACTATATGGAGACATATGGGTTTGGCACCATCATAACTCACGGCTGTCTCATGCTAACAATGAATATATTTGTCTTATGCTTTATTTGATTGGACTCTCTGGAAAAGAAACAGTCATAAAATTATTTTTAAAACTTTGCCTAATAGCTCATTTCTTTTCAACCAGAACAATATTTCTGCCATACTCTAGAGAACCCATTAGCTAAGCATGAAGTATCATATACCCCCGAATCACTGCTAAATGCTGTTTACCCTCTAATCTCCTAATTCTATTCATCTGACATCACTTTATGGATCTCTGGCAGATAGCACAGTTCAAGTGTACAAGCATAGAGGATTGATTTGAATAATTGCATGTTTATGTTCAAGAATATAATAAAATATTTGCAGATCCGATTCCCTTTTCCAAGAGTAATACACCCTTCTATGTAAAGGCAATGAGTTGATCGCAAATTACCTTCAGCATTTTAATGATAGCATTTAGGAAAGTAATAACAAGGCTTTAGTTAGAGGTCCTTTGCAAGTTTCTGGAACATAGATAGTTGAGTGTAGCATACCAGCAGATTTTAGCAAATTCATGAGGCTTCAAAGTTGATATCTGAAACACTGTCAAGTGCCAGATCTTTTGTTTCACTCTGTTAGTAAATGTAACAGATGGTTTGCAAACATGTTTGGGATCTGAAGGCTGACTGATTGTGTCAGTCTGATAGAAATAGAAGGCAGTCATTTACCATATCAGAATGTGAGAAAAGGAAAGCATCAAAATTAAACCCTTAAAAGAGAGGAACTTTTTGAGTGTGACTAACAAGAGAAGAACTTGAGTTTAAAAGGTATGTTACCTCCACTCACATTTTACATGTTTCCTTTTATTTTATGCCAGTATGGAATATTAGAATAAGACCCTGTCATGTTCCAAAAAACAAATAAAAACCATATGTGTCTCTTTGATGCAATAGTGAAATCACTATCATAGATAGAGTTCCGTTGCCATAGGGATGATTATGCTCACAGAACCCAGTAAGGCAACTTCGTCTCTGTGAATCCAGCTAAATGAGAGACAAACTTCTGTCTCTTTTTTTTCCAGTCTGCAAACAAGAACGTTGTTAACCTTGCAGAGAAAGAAAGTTAATAGCCGGACTCCTCTACCTGTCTGACTTGCACCTCTACCCTTCTCATCTCCGTGTTAACGCATAATGTAGGTCAACCAAGACCAAAGAAGGTTGTGGCTGTGACAGAAAATGCATGCGATAACATATATAGCTTTATTCTGGGACCAATTTGAGGCAGAGGCAGGGCAAGAAAATTTCTGCAGTTTGAGTCTCTGAAACACAGGCTAAATGGCAGTCTTGTTGAAGATTTCCATCTGGGCGGTGCACAAAAACTCAAGTCACTCCAAGAAGACTTCTGGTAAATGATTGATATTGGATATTTGATTGGACTTCCCAAAATGAGAATTGGACTTCAAAATGGAGAATTATGGAATAGCTCTTGAAGCAAACTATACTTTCTCTTTTCTTCCATCCATGTTTAATTGAGGGCCTTCCCTGTACCAGGCACTGTGTTGGCCACAGAAGATACAATTAAACAAACTGACAGGGTATCAGCTCTGATGGGGTTTACACCCAACAGAGAGAAACAGACACCAGCGGAGGTCTCTCTGAGGTGGTTACATTTGAGCTAAACCTTGATACGTCCAATGAGGAGTGCCATTTTATAAATGTTCCTACAGTAATCTCACGCTTTCTTTTCACTATTTTTCTCTATCATGGACATTCCCAATCAGAGAAATGAAGATGACTAGTAGATACAACGTACTTAATTATTAAATGCTCAGAGAAGCAAGGGAAAAATCTAATGGAAAGGGTCTGCTGTAGTTTCACATTCCAGCTCAATCATCAGTTGAACAATTAACTTACCTGAGCTTGGGTTTCATCAGCAGTGAATGCTGACCTGACACCCTATCAACCACCAGAACTATAGTATGTATTTCTTATAAGTAAAGACATTCTCCAACATGACGCCAGTACAGCCATCAAAATCAGGACATTAGGATTGATATAGTTATCTGATCCTCGGACCCCAAGTTTTACCAAATGTCCTAACGGTATCCTTTACAGCAATAGAGTCCTGTTTAAAAGCATCTGTCTCTTTTATTTGTCATTTCACTTCAGCAACCTTTCATTTGGAGGAGTGCCTCCATCTGCCCTTGACATTCTTTAATAGATGAGTCAGTTATTTTCTAGTATGTCTGTCAATCTCATAACTTGATATGGACACCCTCTTCAAGCTGCTCAGTCTCTGACGTAATGCACTTGGGTATCCTCCCACATGGACTCTCTCCTCAGCCTGCTTGGTGAAAAGTTCAAAGGACTGCCTTCTTTACCTGTTTGCATTCTGATCCCCCATGCCATGTTGCCCCCTGAAGGGATGCACTTCTCACTCTACCGAGGTTCTGACACCTATGACAGGCAGTTCTCCTGTACAGATATCCAGGTTACCCCCAGGTCTGGGTCACTGCACTCCTCTATATTCAAAATAAATGTCTACCATATTCAGCTCCACCTATTGACTTTAGAATACAATTGTTCAGGGCCCGAAAGCAGTGGCTCATGCCTGTAATCCCAGCACTTTGGGAGGTCAAGATGGGTGGATCATCTGAGACTAGGAGTTCGAAACCAGCCTGGCCAACATAGTGAAACCCCAACTCTACTAAAAATACAAAATTAGCTGGGTGTGGTGGCACAGGCCTGTAGTCTCAGCTACTCAGGAAGCTGTGACAGGAAAATTGCTTGAACCCAGGAGGTGGAGGCTGCTGTGAGCCGAGGTTGCGCCACTGCTCTCCAACCTGGGTGACAGAGTAAGACTTCATCTAAAAAAAAGAATACAACTGTTCAGGAAGAAAGGAGAGGAGAAAAAATGTTCAGAAAAGGAAAAGAGAAATAACGTGATTACTATTTTGAATACTAATCCAGAATATTTCAAAGTCTAATACAGAGTTCTTCATATTATTTGCAAATAGCACCAATTATCCTAGGACATACTGTCCAGAAGTCAGTGAAATCAAAACAACTGCCACCATACTTTGCCTCCCCTCATAAGGAAGGCCGTATTAAACACTCCTCTGCATGGGGCCAAAACCACCTACTTGGGATATGTAAGCCTCTTAGCAGACAATTATTCAGAATTTGTCCCAGCTGAGCTTAAGGTCCCTACTTCTTTTCCCATCCCCACTGCCAACTTCTGTAGATGAACTCAAAATTCTCTTTATCCACAGGTAAACTTATGCTTTTATTTTTAACTTGTCTCTGATTGTACTTATTTACCTAAATAAACATCCATTCAATTTCAACATGTATACAATAGAACTCGATGACCGATGCATGTAAACACTTCTGATACATGTCATGTAGGGCTTGCAGACAATATTGCAGTCTTTTACTTTCCTGGCTATTATTATACAAGAAACTAGATCTCATTGGCCCATCACAGAGACAACAAACCTTTACCTCATCTCACACACACACACACACATTCTAAGGACCATAGTAGCTGACTGTGGATTCTGCATAACTCATTTATTCACCCACCTGTACTTTCAACACACATTTTTTAGTGTGTTTATTATGAAGCTCAGGACTAGGCCCTGGGGTTGAATACATGAATTCTGGACTAATCTCCAGGTTAGTGTCTAGTGAGGTTCAGTGGCAGAGCTAAATGTGTAGACAAATAATTATAATCTATTGCTTTGCTGATTGCTTTTTCTCTTTTGACTTGTCTATCCAGTCAAGTCTCCTTAGTTGACAATGAATGGGGCCAAAGAAATATGTACTTGGCTGGGTGCAGTGGCTTGTATCTGTAATCCTAGCACTTTGGGAGGCCGAGGTGGGTGGATTGCTTGAGCCCAGAAGTTCGAGACCAGCATGGGCGACATGGTGAGACCCCATCTCTACTAAAAATACAAAAACTGAGATGGGAGGATCACCTGAGCCTGGGGAAATCGAGGCTGCAGTGAGTCATGATCACACCACTGCACTCCAGTCTAAGCTGCAGAGTGACACCCCATCTCGAAAGAAAAAAAGGAGAGAAAGAAATCTATATACTCTTTATTTTTAATATTCCATTTATAGAAAAGTTCATAAAACATAAATGCCAGTTTAATGAATAATGATAAACACTGATGTTCCCATTACTGAGATAAAAAAAAAAAGAGAATATTGCCCGTCTTCAGATTTCCCAGTCCTGCTCCCCACAGAAGCAGCCGTTATCCTGACATTCTGATGGGTCATTTCCTTACTTTCTTCAGAGATGTATCACCAAAGTATGCATCTCTAAAAAGTTCAGTCATTTTCCTTTTTCAAGCTTTTGCATTAGTGACATCATAGTGAATGCACTTTTTCTCTTGTTTCTTTCTTTCAACATTATCTGTATGATTTATCTATGTTGTTTGTAAGTGTACTGTGCTCATTTTAATGATGAAAAATATTTTATTGTATGAATACATTTTGATATAGTTATATATTCCCCTCTTAAAGAATCATTGAACCGTTTCAAATCAGGGGCTATTACGAATAGTATAACTATAGACAATCTTTTGCTTACATCTCAATGCTCAGGAATATAAATGTATCTATATCTGAGTGTAATTGCTAGACATTTGATCATATATATTCAACAATATCAGATAACATTTATCTTAAAAAATAATTGTATTAATTTATACTACTACCAGAAGTATTAAAAAGTTCCCATTATTCCATATTCTCATCAACATTGGCATTATCAGGCTTTTAAACTTTTGTGAATTTGATAGATGATGGGTGTTCAATGACACTTTACTGTTATTGCTATTTACATTCTCTTGATTATTTAAGAAATTAAACACTAATCCACGTACACTTTCAAATTTTGACCATTAAGTCTGAAGAGATTTCTTCTTATCTGATCATGAGTAAGCAAACATTCAACATCAGGCTTGTGGAAAAATTACTGTAGAAGGAAAATCCCTCATTCTTAACAACCAGAGGAAGAGAATATTCTTTAGTAAGATTAGTATGACAACATTTTCTCTTAAATAAAATGGTTTCATTAAGAAGATTTGGCCTTCATCAAATAGGAAGATAAATCTGTATAAAATGCATAGTCTAAGACATAAGAGACTACATTTTTAAAGATTGCAAGAAAATAAAACACAAGAGCATAATAAAAAGACGCCTTATAAAGGCATCGAGGAACCAAACTAGGATTTGGAAAATTACACTGGTGGTGTTTGTCCATAAGGAAAGAACAGCAGAAAATGTAACACTGCATGTCCCTTTCTTTCCTCTATGCTTTCACACGCACGTGTATCATAACCGTTGACTAATCCTCTACTCCTCTGACTTTTCCCAGTGTGTACATTCATGGTAATAAACCCTCTTTTGGTTAGTGCTTTACAGAGAATTCCTAATTAAGAACAAACAAGCAAAAAAAACTCCTGCGTATTATTTATTCTCCATCAGTCAACTTCCAATTATACTTGTTCCAATTTCTTTACCAGAACCTCTCTTAGCAACCATCTGTTACGACTCATTCTATTATGATGTCTGCCATTCTCCCTCTGTCCACTGAATCATTAAACTTACCTATGTCCATATTTTTTACTTAATATTTTCCAGGAATCTGGTAGCCTTGACCAAGAGCTAAAGTTTCTTGTGCATTCTCTTTAAAAATATTCTTAATTTTTGTGGGTACATAGTAGGTTTATATATTTATGAGGTACATGAGATATTTTGATACAGACATACAATGCATTATAATCGCACCAGGGTAAATGGGGGATTCATCATCTCAAACATTGATATTTTCTTCATGTTACAAACAATCCAATTATACTCTTTTAGTTGTTTTTAAACGTATAATAAATTATCATTGACTGGAATCACCTCATTGTGCTATCAAATATTAGACCTTATTTGTTCTATCTAACTATAGTTTTGTACCCAGTAGCAATCCTTATTCCCCCTTTCCCCCGACCCCTGCCATCTTGTGCATTCTTGATTACGCTTAATGGTTAAACAGACTCTGTATAACAAATAAGGGCTTTCTTTATTCTGTGTGACAATATTCTTGGAGTGCCGAGGGCTTAGATATAAAACCAATACTGAGTCTGTCTCTCACCAGTTATCTGAGACATTTCTGACTTTAGAATAAATGTCAAAGTCTTAATGCTTGCTCCTTAAAAATACCTACCATCCTAAAGTAGTGTTAGTGGCTTTGTTCTAATTCAGATCAAGTCTATAGTTTTCATGGATATTTTAAGAACATGGACAAGCTTATATACATGCATGTACATCTGTGTGTGTTCATCTCCAGACTTTCAACCTAGGGGTTTTGAACATATTGATTTGATTTGTACTTCAAGAGGTAAATGAAGCTCTGAAGTATTTAAATTTTATTCTCTGTCCTTTTATTTTCTATTCAAATATATTCTTTGAAATGCCTTTTTATTTAAGTCAGCTAATTAGTCCAAAGGGACAGATCGATGTTGTATAAACACTAATGTGTTGCTTAGAGAACTTCATATCAAAAGCACACTATTCAAGTTCATTTATGCATGTATTGTTTGTTTATTTGAATGTTGTGAAAGGCCAAATCACATGAAATTTTAAGAGGACAGTGTTTCCAATCATTTGGACTTTGGCAAATGCAATTTTGTTTAGTTCACCATAGCTTAGTTTAGTGCTGGTTTCAGTTTGGGAGAAAGCACTCTGTATGGGGGGAAAACAGCCAAGACATCGCTGATGACATTGGCAATGGAGCCATTTTGGTGGGGGATCCTAGTCCCAGTGTCCCATTTATTCACCGTGATAGAAGTGACAAGTTATTCATCTTTTATTCCCCTTTTCCCTGTTGGTACAGGGGAAAAAATAGCCTGAATGATCCCTGTGGAACTTTGGGAGGATACTATATATTCTTCAATATGTATAGCAACTTATTTGAATAACATTTATATCCATAGTGCCAAAGATGGTCTCAAAATGTTACCTAATCTAGCTGATTTCAGGCAAGAGCTACTCAAGGACTATGACCATTATTTTACCCATAATCTAACATCTCTCTGGAGAAAGATACTCAGTAAACATTCTACAAAATCAGCTCAAATGATAGTTTCTTTTCTTAAAGCTTCTTTATATCTAATTCAAATCTCTTGCATTTGTAATTCATGTGTATTTCTTACATGCTATTCATGGCCAAAGGAGAAAAATTATTTAAGTTGTTTTTGATGTCGATAAACTAGCTATATACAACGTAAATTTTGACATGGAAAAATTTGTTATGAACAGCACATACACAAATTACAAGCTGAGGAATAAAACATCTGAAACTTAGAGATAATTGATTTTTTTAACATATAAAGATTGCTCTTATAAGACAGTTTGAAAAGACCAAGAGCCCAATACGTAAATGGGCAGATAATCTAAACAGAAAGTTAAGAGGAAAGAAACTATAAATTGTTCTGAAACATATGGAAAGATGCTCAGTTTCACTCTTCATGTAAATAAAAAGAATATTGAGATACCATTTTTCAGCTTTGAGAATGGCAAAAAATAAAAAAGATAATGTGCTAGATTGAGGAGAAGTGAGAAGTAGGCACTTTCTTCCACTAAAGGGTTATGGAGTGATAAACAGTTGCAGTTCTTGTGAAGGGCAATTTGGCCTTTCACAAGGAACTTTTAACCCAGAAAATTTATTTATTGGGATCTTACAGATACACCAGTACATGTATAGGACGATATATCTACAAGGTTATTAATTGCAACACTTTTTATAATAACAAATGATTTAGAATATCTTAAAGGCCTTTTCAGTATACTATTGGTTTAAAGAAGAATGAGGAAGTATCTGGATAGTGCTATGGAAAGATGCCTAAAGTATATTTTAATAGAGTATAGCAAATACACAGCAAGGTTTGTAATATGCTACTACAATAAGCGTTTTAAAAAGGTGGAATAGATAGATAGATAGATAGATAGATAGATAGATAGATAGATAGATAGATAGACAGACAGACAGACAGACAGAGACAATTTCTGGAACAATGCATGAGTTGCAGTAATACTACTGTCCCTTGGAAGGGGAATTGTATGAGTCAGGAGACAAAATTTATGCATTTCACTTCAAACATTCTGCCATGGTCAAGTATTATCTATTCCAGATAAAATAATTTGAATGCAAAAATTTAAATCTCTTATCAGTCCATTTGACTTCCATCTTTTTTTAACTTCTTTGTGTATTTAGTATTCATTTAACTTGTCTAATAGTAAGAAGTAGAAAAGATATAGAAAATTGTTAAGATAAGTAAACCATTATTATTACCCTCTGTATGGAAGGGTGACATATACTTGTGTTTTTAATACAAGGCAGAATTGTGATAAGTGTTTTAAATGTGGTAACAGTTTTAATAAACCTCTAATCTAGAAACAACATTAAGTTTATTGAAGAGAAATTCACAACAGGGAATGAGCAAAGGCTCATACTAGAGACGAATATATTTGCCTTGCCTTGATAAAGACAGAAATTTGAGGATGGATAGAAAAGAGAAGGAGTTTTAGATGGAAGAGAAGGCACACAGCCTTATTTACTCATCTGCATAAAGACAGGCATGTCTTCTCTTTGTCAACAAAGCAAACAACTTAGCTGTTGGGACGACCTGCACTGGTAATGAAATTCAAGTGACATTTAGTTAGTTAAGAATTTTGTCTATTTGAAATAAACTGCTTTGCAAATATTCCCCTGTGAATTGACAAATGTTGCTATTGATATTGTCATTATTATTTTTATTAACTGAATTGTCCAGTTATTTATAATTTGTACTTATTACTATACAGTAAAATTTTGGAGTCATATTCAATAGCTTGGCCACCATGTGTGACTGACAGATTATGATTCTGTACAAGAGAACCCTGCCAACGAGTGAATCTAAGACATGCAAATTTGAGGGTTGTGTTTACCTAGAATGGGCACCATTTTCTGAAATACTCAAAGATACCATATCGTCAAGTAATCTCCCTATTTTGTAGGGAAACAAAGTTTTGTAACATGAAAATACTTTCACATTAATTGGTCACTTAATTATCCCTTAGTTCCATTCAAATATTCCACCCTTATTCTAGTGTCTATTCCCACTAATTCATTCCATATATCTCTGGAAGGTCCCTTGTTGATTGCTGGATATTGCATATACAATATCAAATAATACCCAAATAAAATATAAATATCAAAATACTGGTTTCATTAAAGAAATTGAAGTAATGAATAGCTGCTGGAGTAACCTGCAAAATCTTTAATAAATACAATTCTGGAAAGTTAGACCAGATAATGGTTCACAAAGAGAAATTCAATGATAGTTTTCATAACACAGGCACTTGGAAAAGAAATAAAAGTGAAATAACTAAAGATAAAGAAATGCCTTAGAGAAAAATTAGTAAAAACAATTGTTGCAGTATTCATAATTTTGTTGTATTATATATGAATTTGTTGTAAAAACATCACATTTTGCTGTGATATATTTTTAAACACCAAAATATAAGCATTTTAGCTTAGTCTAATAATTGTAATTAAATCTACTTTCATTAAATATAAGTTTAAATATATTAATATTTACCTTTTAGGATATCTTAGTTGCATTCTCCAAGGTAAAGTTACTATTTAATATTTTTTCTTCTTTTTTTTTTTTTTTTTTTTGCTATGAAATTGTATTTGATCATTCAAGTTCCAACTTAAAAGGCCTTTTTAATATTTTTCTTCAGTAGATTTTTTTGTAAAGGTGATTGCTTATGAAATAAAGCAATGCAATAAACTATGCCTCCCTATTTGTAAGTTAGTATATAAAGCAACAATTTATTTTTGGAAAGATAAGAGAAAATCTTTGTTTTTGTTTTTTGTTTGTTTGTTTATTTGTGTTTTTTTTTTTTTTTTTTTTTTTTTTTTTTTTTTTTTTTTTTTTTTTTGAGATAGAGTCTCTCTCTGTTGCCCAGGCTGGAGTGCTGGAGTGCAGTGGCATGATCTTGGCTCACTGCAACCTCTACCTCATGGGTTCAAGTGATTCTCTTGCCTCAGCCTGCTGAGTAGCTGGGATTACAGGTGCACGCGATTGCACCACTGCACACCAGCCTAGGCAACAGAGTGAGACTCCGTCTCAAAAGATAAAAAACAACAGATGCTGGTGAGGTTGTGAAGAAAAAAGAATGCTGGTACGCTGTTGGAGGGAGTGTAAATTAGTTCAATCACTGTGGAATGCAGTATGGCAATTCCTCAAATACCTAAAAGCAGAACTAGAATTCAACCCAGGAATTCCATTACTGGGTATATACCCAGAAGAATATAAATCATTCTACCATAAAGACACATGCTAGTGAATGTTCATTGCAGCACTAGTCACAATAGCAAAGACATGGGACCAACCTAATGTCCATCAACGACAGACTAGATAAAGAAATTGTGGTACATATATGCCATGGAATACTATGAAGTCATAAAAAAGAACAAGATCATGTATTTTGTGGGAACATGGATGGAGCTGGAGGCTATTATCCTTAGCAAACTAATGCAGGAACAGAAAACCAAATACCACATGTTCTCACTTATAAGTGGGAGTTAAATGATAAAAGCGTATGTGTACAAAGAAGGAAACAACAGACACTGGGGTCTACTTGAGTGGGGAGGGTGGGAGTGGGGAGAGGAGCAGAAAAGATAACTACTGGCTACTGAGCTTAATAACTGGGTGATGAAATAACATGTACAACAAAGCCCCATGATATGTGTTTACCTATGTAACAAACCATCATATGTACTCCCAAACCTAAAATAAAAGTTAATAAAAAAGAAAAATAACCAAAGTTAAGCATGATCATGGTTGAATTTTTTAAAATTATAAATGTTCAAGGTGAGGAATATTATAAGTGCCCTGATTTGATCATTATACGTTGTATACACATATCAAAATACCACTCTGTATCCCCCAAATACATATAATTATTATGTATTGACTAAAAACAAAAGGAAAAAAATGCTGACCATTTGTTCTTGAGGCTTTTACCTTCCTCTTTAGCCTAGTTGCTGTTGATTTATCCCCTTACTTATTTTTTTTCTCAGCTCTGAATTGCTTATGTTTTCCTAAACAGGGGTTGCCATTTAGCTCCTTGTTAAATTTGATTAGGTCCATTCAATGCACTCTCAAAATCTCCACTGTCTGAAAAGCATTCAAAATTTTGTTCAGCTAGCACCTCCTTCAAGACAGTTTTAAAGACTCCCATATATATCACTCCTCCCCACCTCCAAAGAAGATTATATTTCCAGAAAAAAAAATGTAAAAATACATGGTATAAAATTATTAATTTTACTTTCCTTTATAAAGCCTCAGAAGTTAAATCTGTAAATCATATTGAGATAAAACCAAGATCAATATTAGAATCTTCCTCCCTCAAAATGTAAAGGATTCATCTGAATCCTTTAATCTGTAAATCATATTGAGATAAAACCAAGATCAATATCAGAATCTTCCTCCCTCAAAATGTAAAGGATTCATCTCACACTCATTTGCTTTAATTGCACTCTTTCCATCTGCATTTTCTGCAGATGTGTTTTTAATGTCTACTTTTTAGAGAGATTTTTGACAAGCTAAATGGCCTCATCAACTTTCTCTGGCTTTACAGTGGCAAACTGCAGTGAGGAAAAACAACTGACTAGGAAACGAGGTAAATAAGTATATGGCAAGCTCTTTGAAAGATTCACTTGTTCACTAGAAAATCACAACTGTCTTTAGTGGAGGGACACGTGTCTTCTCTCCTCCACATGCCAAATAAATTTTTAGGAAGTCTCAAGTGAAAATATTAATTCCCAAGATTGCATTGATTTTTTTCTCTCTTTATTCCACTCCTCCAATTCCTTTCTTTATTCTGCCAACAACATTCTTTTCCCCAATTCTATGTCTGACTATTAAAACCCTCATCACTGTACATGATTCTATTGCAATGTACCTTCTCTGTGAAGTTCTCCAGGATCAGCCCTACTGGTGTAATTCTTCCTTTTATCTGACTTCCTACAGCACTTTCTTAGGATCAAGCACATAGTGTTTATCCTTATTTATACTAGAGTTATTATTCTAACTATCTTCTGTTTCTTAGTAACCTGTAAGCTCCGGGAATCAAAGACTATATCTTTCGCATGTTTATTCCCCAGAATGTCTAAAAGATGGATTTGCATAATGTGTATTCAGTAAAGAGAGTTAAGGAATTTGAAAGAGAAAACGTTATGAAGAAAGATTAATAAACACTGAAACAGTTATTAGGAAAAGGAGTCAAATAGAATACAGATAATACATGGCTGACTACTTTGAGTCTTCTAACCCTTTTCATAGCCTGACACCTTGGACATTGACTTCTTTCCCTTAAAAAAGTCACGAATCTAGAAAAACAGACATACAAGAATAGTTAGTGGCAGTTACCAACATTGACCACAGAATAAACAAGGGCATCACAACATTATCACCTGTACAGTATCAGAGCAGCTGCCAGTCAATGGCAGCATCCACTTCACCGCAGCCAACACCACCTGAGCATTTACAGTGTGGTAGACACTCTGCTGAGGAAATCTCAGGTAATCCTCACAATGATGGTCAGCGTAAGATACCCTTAATCTTCTTGTTGCACAAATGAGAATGCTTAAGCTTCAAAGAGGTTAAATAATTTATTCTAGGTTACACAACTAATGATGAAATAAGAAGTCCAATCCAGACAGACCTGACCTCAGAAATACTGTAATGGAACCAGCTCACACCTGTAATTCTAGCCCTTTGGGAGACCAAAGTGAGAGAACTGCTTGAGCTCAGGAGTTTGAGACCAGCCTAGGCAACAAAGTGAGACCTTGTCCCTACAAAGATGTTTTAAAAAATAGCTGGTTGTGGTGTGGCACACCTATAGTGCCAGCTACATGGGCGGCTGAGGCAGGAGAATCACTTGCCCCTAGGAGGACAAGGCCGCAGTAAGCTATGTTCACATCGCTGCATTCTAGCTGGGTGATAGATCAAAATCTGTTTCACAAAACAAACAAACAAAAATTCAAGCAAACAAAAAATCAAATAAACAAAAAAGAAATACTGTAATGTCTCAGCATGCCCGAAATTTAGAGGGATAAAATATAAATTTTTGTTTTGTAATTTAAAATATACACTTTGTAAATCTAAAATATAATTCATATGAAAATCTCACTCTAAAAATATTATACAAGAAATAAACATCCTAAAGCTCAACTGACTTCGAAATACAATTACCTTTCGATTCCTGCACTTCCTTCCCCCAAATTTCACATTCTATTGGCTTTTTTCCTCTCTGCAATGATGAGTTGGAAACTAGTGAGTAACTATTAGCATATTAATCTCTGCCAGCTAGATGTTTCTATTTCTACCACTGCAGCCTACAATTGCATTGGATTGTTAGAGTTGATCACATAGTTACTTATACAGGGTTTGTAATTGTAACATTTAGAGATGCTTTTGGCTGCAAATAACAGAAAACCCAATACTGGGGCTTAAATAAATAGGAACGTAAGTATCAACAATGTGGAGTTTGGAAGTAAGCAGTTCTGGCTGCTGTTTCAGTGGATTGATGACTTTCTAGCTGATATCTCTGTAATAACCTTGGCCAATTTTTTTTTACATGTTGCCTCGGGACACCAAGATAGCTAACCTAGTTGCCATGTGAAAACTAGGAAAATAGAAGAAGAAGTGCTTTGCCACTTATATCTCTCTTTCTTTTCAGTTTAAAAAGCAAGTCTTTCCAGATTTCTGTTCTTTTCTCATAGGCCAAGTCCGAGATGTATGGCCAACCCACATTGCAAGAGAGGCAACAAGGTTTTGGGGTAGCAAGGAAACAGTACACGATACATTAGCATAAGATGGAGAGCTACTTGACAGGAATATTGAGACTCAAATCAATGAGACATCTCAAATCAATGTCACTTCCTCAGGGCTATATGACCTCTCAGATCTCTGTATCATCTGTTCTAACAGCATTATGGATAACTTTTCATAGCCCTCATCACAGTTTATAATTTACACTTTCTGAACAAAGACATCTCGCATCTTTGGGATATTTCTCAGATAGTGTTTTGGGCCAGACCCTAAGAATTGGTCATGACTTAAGAGTGTGTGGGCTTTTTACAGCTTTCTATGTGTGTTCAATATGCCCTAAAATACTGTTTCCTCTATACGGTTTATATGTTGCATTTGGAAGATGTTTCATTTGATATTTAAACATTCAAACAGGATGCTAATTTGGTCAGAAAATAAGTTAGGCATGCATTTGTTTAGAATTATCTCTAAAAGTGAATTATAATTTCCTTCCTATTAGTCAATTTCCACTTAAAGAATGAACTATACCCCTGAGCACAATTGCAAATTCCAGTAAGTGTGACCTCTGCTAACATATTAATTTTAGACAGCTTCCCCTTAAATTGTTTTCCTGTGGCATCAGGTGAATTGATCACAAGAGACTTAATAACTTTGGATTAAGTCTACATCCTTTATAAATGTGTAATCACTTCGCATCAGACATTCCATTAAAGAGCTGATATTTGTAAGCAAATCACTGGATTCTTCCAAAGCAGTTTGCTGAATGGTCGCACAAACTAATTAGTGTTTATTACGACCTACATATCTTCCAAGGGAAGCTTTAAGCAGGTAAGACAGCATATTTTAACTAAGAGCAATATGTAACTACTTAGGAGACAGAAAATAAATGTAAAAGCTTACATATTCTTTTAAAGCTGCCCATTCGTTTCTCAAACCAATAAACAATAATTCCTTGAAAGATCATGCATGGCCACTCTGAGAAAGACAAATGTGCCATGATCAATATATTTTAATTAAATAAAGAACATTCATCAGTGTGGAGATGCACATTTACAGGACCAGGCTGACTGCATCAGTTCAAAAGTTATAATTGTTTTAGGTTGGTTCCTCTTAGGATGCATGAGTATGTTAGTCCTGTTAAAACTTTCTATTTTCGAATTTCAATGATAAAAAAATCTGCCTAGGCAAAGAGGTATGTAAACGTGTAGAACTCATTTGCTCACAGGACACAACCTATGGATGAAACAAAGTCAAGCTTTAATGCTACTTCATACACTCCTAAGATCTAGTGGGGGAAAAAAGAAGATAGGATAAAAGGATACTATTTTCTCCACTTATGAAATATGATACCTGTCATGCAGCCTTTTATTCCAACACCCTGTCAGGTTCCAGAGAAAAATGGTGGATGAGGGAAGATTAAGATTTGGTCTTCGGCTGAATGAGGTGAAAGAGAAGCAGCATCATGCACTAGGAGCCTGACCTCTTTGCCCAGCCTGCTCCACATAATTTCAAGTTCCTATTTTCAAGGTACGACTTGGTATACCCTGAGTCATACCACCCAGGCACAAATAACCTGCTAATCTGTTTTGCTTTATAACATAACCTGTTGATTTTCCTCTCTCTTAATCATTTACCTGTTTATTTTATTTTTATTATTTTTAGAAAGTAATTTATAAGACAGCAAGGATTCTGTCTCTCTGGCTTATCACAGTAACTCCAGAACCCAGAACATGGTTTGGTATATAGCAGACTCTCAATCATTGAATTTCACAATTCATTTTGTGAAATGAATAAATGAAGGGGAGGTGCCTTAAAAACACAATAACCAATACATTCAATCAATGTTAGCATTTTCCCCACAAGCCCAAATGAAATTACCAGAAGCAAAAATACAAAGCAATTTTATTCTTAGCATTGTCCAGCCTGCTTAAAAAACTACTACTGTGGGCTTAATTCTCTTTTCTCTCCTGAATATTTTAACTAAGGAGCTTCCATCTGCACTGCCTGATAGAACATGCAGTTGAGTCAAAGCACATTAAAAACAAAAAAAAAACAAACAAAAAAAATAGACCACTGAAGATCGACAGAGGCAAGCGTGGCATATTTTTAAACATGTTAAAAAGGATATGAACTCCTAGGAGTATAGTTCAAGCTATTTGACAATACCTTGTGGTATTTGATTTCATCCAGATTTGTAGACCACGATCCAGAAAGTTGATTCAAACATGTTGGAATACATAAAGCATAAATGACACTGCAGGGATCCAAACTAAAGAGAGATTAATAAGAATTTCCCACCGCCCCCTCACCTCTCTTATTTCAGATATATTATACCAGATGCAGAAACAGTTATTTTTCATACCTGAGCCAACCTGACAGTCTAAAAAAGTGCTGCTTTCTCTGATTTTAAGTTTTGGAAATCCCACTGGAAATAGCAAACACCATATGTTAAGAATCACTTCATTACACAACTAGAGGGTATTCTTTTCATATAACTTTAGAAGCCGTGTTGTCTATTGCCAAAAGAAATTTCGAAGTTGCTTTGACATTCTTTACTTCCATTTTCCTTAATTTACAGAACTGTGAGGGGAAACTAATGTGTTTAGTACTCTAAATTTGACAGTAATACGGCTCAAGGATATCTTTCATGTTTCTTTACCTTAGTTGTAGCTTTTAAAAAATCATGAGAGTAAGAGGCATTAATCATAATATTTTACCTAGCTAAACAGAAAACACGTGGAAGGCACACATTAACCTTGCCAGGAATACCTAATTGTCCTACTAGCACAGCAAATGATACTGACCATATGATTACCTTCCCAGCTACTCAAATATCAGGAATGAGAAAGTTTCACAGGGAAAGCCATGTCTAGGAGTACTACTAGCTAAGTTTGTGATACTGGGAAAATAACTTCTGATCTCTAGGCTTCTATTTCCTCATGCGTAACATAGATGAGGGGAAGCCCAGTTGGTGTGGTTCAAGTGCCCTCCCTTACAGCAGAGCACTTTTATGATGTGTTTTAAGTATTAAGAACTTGTGTGGGTCAGTTCAGTGGGTTGAATGGAACTTCCCAATAAATATACCTGTATGTTTTAAAAACTGTAAATATTACCTTATTTAGAAAAAATATCATTGCAGATTCAATTAAGGACCTTGAGATAAGATCATCCTGGATTACCCGAGTGAACCTTAAATTCAATGACAAGTGTCCTTATAGGAGACAGACGAGAGGAAAGCACAGAGGAGAACCTCCTGTGATGACAACGGCAGAGACTGGAGTGATGCAGGCACAAGCCAAGGTATACCTGAAGCCACTAGAGGCTGAGAAGAGGCAAGAATGGATCCCCCCCACCATAGTCCTGCCAACACATTGATTTCAGACTTCTGGCCCCCAGAATTACAGAAGAATGAATTTCTGCGGTTTTAACCATCAAGTTGATGGTAATGTGTTACTGTGACCACTGGAAATGAATAGTTAAGTTCCCACAGGTATCAAAAGAGACTTTCATAAAGATACTTTTTCAAGGGGGTAGGGCAAGATTGGAGGATCCAAATAGGCACTCTGAGAAGAACAACAGCAAGCAGGAACCTTTGCCACCTTTAACCACAAAGAAACAAAGGAAGAAACAGCCTTATCTTTATGAAAACTAAATGAGAGCTGGAGCTGTAGAGGAGTTCAGAGGAAGCTGTAGGAGTGCACTAGCGCTGCAGGGAGACACACCCAAACAGGACGGGATCTAGGGGAGGAAGGCAGAGAATGCATTAACCTCCTCTCTATTTGGCCGCTCCCATCCATTCTCCAACCTTGCCAGCCCTGCTTTGCCCCTAGAGAGCTGAGTCCTATGGGATATAACCCTCGTGTTCCTTGCTTTCTGCCTCTGGTTGGATTTGGACAGTGGCTGGAAGACAAGGAGAGAGGCCAAATAGAGAATAAACTGCAGATGTAACAAAAAAGATTTCGTTTTTTAAAAATGAATCTATTGGGCAAAAGAAAGGCATAAAATCTCTGGAGAATTTTTCCAGGAACTATTTTAGTTCTAACATTCTGTGATTGTCTAAAATATTGTATGGAAACCTATTCCTCTTTTCTAAACTTCATTTTTCTCCACCTTGAAAGAAATCGCCTCCACAAAGTTTAACAAATCTTTAATAAATTCAATAAATCTCTTCAATCAGCTCAATAGAGGGGAACTAGCATTTTTATGGCACTTCCAAGAACTCTAGTTTATAGAAAATTTCAAGTAAGCTTTATAATGACCAAATGATGCAATTATTATTGTGCCCATATTACAGAGAATTAAACTGAAGCTCTGAGAAACTGAATGTAATTTCATGGCTAATAAACAATTAAGCTGAGGTCTAAATTATTTCTTTCTGCCACTAAAGCTTTTTTGTTTGTTTGTTTTTCTTTTTCTTTTTGTTTTTGTTTTTGTTTTTTTTTTTTTTTACCATTCCTGCCTTCTCTGATTCCATAATTGTACCTAATATCCAGGAATTAAGGTTTTACTGTCCCTTTTCCTCTATTAACCCCATCCTCAAACTAGAAAACTAGTTTAAATGTACTCGTGCAAATTAAAATTCTGCTGAAAAACAACAGGAAAATATGCTACTATCTTCTACAGTTCTACTTTTACTAAAAGTTTACTGCTTCAAAACCATTCCCATCAATATTTAGAATAGGAATATTAAAATAGTAATGGCTATTATCTAATAATAGTCTTTATAAATATGCTTAATTATTTTACTTTTTTCTTATAAATCATATGTCCATCCATAAGGAATAAAAAGGAGTGAACTTAATATCTTAAATACATTTTTATTATCCTAAATATCATAAATAAATTACACAATTAGAAAGCTAGACAAAATTAGGAAGTTTGTTCAAATCTTTTGCTTAGAGTAATGTAATATATTGAAACAAATAAAAGAAATAAATTGGTAGAAGGCACATAAAAACTGGACATTTCTGGACTACTACATTACAAACTTCTGAATTTCTGTCCTGCTTGGGGTGCTAAAAAGTTGGTATATCTTTCAAACTCTGCTTTTCGAGGGCTTGGTGAGACGCTTCATTTGTAAAATTTTTTAGCACTCACAGTGAACTCTGTGACTCAGGGATATTCTCAGTTGTGTCCTTTGTTTTCCAGATTTACTGTGCAACCTGCTCCTTATCATAGAATCTTATAGTTGGGGAACAAAAGAAATTGAAGCAACTTTCACTTTGTATGCACCCTTCCCCGCACAGAGCAACATTTTCATCAATATCTTGCAGCAGCATTTCATCTCCTATGTTGCAACATTAACATCTACTGACCAGGAACAGCACCATGGCTAATTTATCTGTTCTCTGACTTCATGCTTAATCATGAATGTTGCAAATAAATAATGCTCAGTGCGAGCAGAAATGTTTTAAATTTTTCTTGACTTTAAAAATGTTTTTGTTTGTTTGTTTTGTTTTTGAGATGGAGTCTCGCTCTGTCGCCCAGGCTGGAGTGCAGTGGCGCGATCTCCACTCACTGCAAGCTCCGCCTCCTGAGTTCACGCCATTCTCCTGCCTCAGCCTCCGGAGTAGCTGGGACTACAGGCGCCCGCCACCGTGCCCAGCTAATTTTTTGTTTGTTTTTAGTAGAGACAGGGTTTCACCGTGTTAACCAGGATGGTCTCCATCTCCTGACCTCGTGATCCACCTGCCTCGGAAAAATGTTTTATGGTACAAACATAGTATACATTCTAGACCTTTACATAATTCTCTGTCCACTCATGCCCACTTTTTTACTGTGATAGACATACTAAAGTTAGTAAGAACTTTCTTAATACAATTGTGATCTGAGGGACCAAAATAGATACCCCTTTGTCAACTGAGACTCTACTTAACACTAAGGATAAAGAAACCAAGGGACCTGAGGGTCAAGTGTTCAGGGATCATCTGGCATGGCAAATTTCTGAATTCTTATTTCTCTAAACTCTCTAATAATAGGAGCTATCAGATCTCACCTAACTTTGATTTGCAACCCAGACCACTACAACTCTGAATGGACAGAGGACTGGCCTTACAAACATTCTTTTCTCATAAACTACTACAGACCTGAGGTCAGTTTCAGTCAGCTTATAGAGGCTGTGTTCAAACTCTTTGTGTCCTGTAGTTTACCTTATGATGTTAAGAGGCAAATTCCACCCTATTTTAATGCCACACCCCCTCCCCAAAGTGAATATAGTATGATACATGTATGCTTACCCATTGCACATGTGCTGGGCTCCCCTCATAAATCTGTGCAGCTTTTCCTTCAAACATGCTAAACATGTATGACTTTATTGTGTAATACAGTCCCTGTGAGGCATAAAATCCAGCCTGTCTCTCCCCTTTCCAAAGAGAGAGCACCATCTGTACACATTATAGACTTTCTCTTCCTTGCTTACAAACCAATATTGCCAATAAAGCTCTCCATATTTAGTCACCCTAGTGGTCTTTGGGATGATGCCATGAATTCAGATATTCTGATTAGTAAGGGAAAATCTTTATAGGAAGAAATGAGTACCAAATAGGAATTTACTCTACCATCCCGACTTTCTCTTTCCTTTGAGATTTTTTTCTATTTCGCTCTCCTGCTGCCATTGCACACTGGCCCCAGGGTTTATTTCAATCCCTTTTAACACTTTGATTGAACCCAAACCAAATCTCTTTTTGATTCCTCTTAGTCCAGCTAATACATGCTGGAAACTTCCAAAAGATTTTCTAAACACAAAGGGATAACAAAAGTAAAATAAACACAATGGCTCCAAGAACTCTCAACCACTTGGCTTACAAATTATAAGATTCTGCCCTTGTTTTAGGTAGCAAGTTTCTAGGATGGAGAGTCTTACTAGGTTTTCTCATGTTTAGTTGTTGCCCAACTTCACCAGTGGCTTGTAACTCACCTCTAAGAAGAGGTGATACAAGGCATACAAGGATTGCTGAAATGAATTTAAAAACAGAATTACGGTGGATCTGTCCACAGGGCAATCTGTCCACATTCTGGCCTTTAGTCAAGAACCAACACCAGGGAAGAGTTATTTTTCTACCTATCTAACAGTTTTCATTCTAAATGTCCAGTATGAAATTCAAATATCATTGTGAAATAAATACTAGGAACAATGTCATCTTTGAATTGTTTCTTCTCTGCCAGATACAGAGGTGCCACCTTGTTCCCAATATAGGACCTACCGTGTAGCAATATCTGATGAAGCTCCAGCATAAGCATTTTACCTATGCCATAGAATAGTTGCCTATTCTTTACAAAGGCCTCTATGTACAAAAGGATGGATGCCTCTACCTCTATGTGCAAAAGGTTGATCTAGGAATTTTTCCTGAAAGGAAGTTGAGGACTCCCATCCTAGCATTTTTACTTTCCCTCGATAATTCTTTGAAAATTGCCTCTTTCCATTTTTGAAAGAAGTGAATTTTTCTCCATTCTCTGCTCCTGCCTTTGTGACTGCAACAGAAGAGCTGCAAGAATTTTAGATAATGCCAGGTCCAATGATAGACTTACATTTTATAAAAACCAAGGACATAAAAAGGAGTGCCAAGCAGAAAGTCATCTGAATCTACCTTCTGGCATTCTGTTATCACTGCTGTCAAAGTCACTGAGCCCTGAAAAAGCATAAATACGACTCTGATTACAAAAGATGTAGAAAGGCAAGAAAGGACTCTTTGGTGAGGCGGACTCTTAAAATCTCTGACAGCAAATCTTGAAATTCCTGACAGCAGCCTCACCATGATGTTCTAAGTATTCTTTGGGTTATCTGGTGTCTCATGACTTTCTATAGATATAAAAATACAGGGGAGGGTGGGGTCATGGGGGATTAGATCTACTGCTGGCAGAAGCTTTTTGCAGATGCACTGGTGAAAAGCAAAGAAATGTGGGACCAGGTAGGGTATAAGACGAAATTTAAATTTTTCCTTGAATTTCATTAGGATGTTTCATAGGTATTCTCCACTATGAATATGGTTTTAAAGGTATAATCATGACTCTTATACATATAAAATGAACTAGTATCAAACATTTCAACTAATTCTTTAATGAGTTCATTAGTCAAGTGTTGGAAGGTTCAAAGGAGAATGCAGAGTACCACATACACATAGGCATATAAGGAATGCTGAAACGAATTTACAAACAGAATTACAGTGGATCTGTCCACAGGGCAATCATCAATTGCATTTCACTAGACACAACTAATTACATTTCTATGTATCAGAATTATTTGCATTACTTTCAGTTTTCTACCATTTAGAGAGCTGCACATTATCTCAAATGCAAGAAAATGGGGCTATAATCCAGAAGGATGAACAATACAAGACACTGGGTAATTATTTTTTTCCATCTTTTTCTCTTTTTTTTTCTTTTTTGGCCTATTTTGAAGATTCTAACCATTTCTTTCCAAGCAAATTAGATAACTTTCAATGACCTTAAGAAAAGTTAGTTAAACCTCAAATGATCAATGTTGTGATTTACTTCACAAGTGGTCAATCAGATAATGTAGAAGGCAATGCTGCATAAATTCTAAAAGGCTTTAGGATTGTAAGTTCTTGGTTTAGTGCAGAGTATTTATTATTCCATCATACTCAACAAAGCCTCATTCTGGAAGAACTGTAACCATCAAATTTTCACTTCTCCCATTTCTGAAGACACACCATCCCCATCTCTCAAGAAAAGAATATTAAGATATTTAAATACAACTTCAAGATTAAACTACTTTAGTATGTTTAGTACGTTGTCAAAAGGTTCCTCCAAATGTCTATCACTTATGAGAAAAGCTTTTAAAAAGGAAAGAAGAGTGAACGAGTGAGGGTTGAGGGATACAACTAAAAAAACAGGAAAAAGCCAAAAGGTTATTTTGGGACTCAAGGCTTTTACTGATAAATTAATGAAGTCTTTAGCCTCCAAAATGTTCAAAGCTCCAGAAAGAAATTCATTTTAAAGCCCTTCTGCTCCAGATAACAGCTTGAAAATACCACTTCAATATTTTTTGTATTGCGTGTTTTTATCGTAGGTAATCAATGTTATACTTAATGCAGCGTGACATTTCAAATGATTAAGGGTCTGGTAGGGGCATTCACAATGTAAGACCTTTTTTGCATTTACACTAATGAGTTTCTAAAGGGGGTTTTATTATATTAATTATGACTACTGGGAGTCAGAAAATAAAGCAGAAGAAATTCAAGAAACTTTACTCTTTAAGAAAATGGTTGTTACCAGATTTGTTGACATAGGTGGTTATTTGCACAAAGGGAAACAAAAGCCGTTATGACTATTAATCACTACAAGCTTGCTGTGCTATACCGTAATTACTAAACTAATTTATCCATGATTCCTGGGTTTTAAGTGTTTCCTTTTTTCTCCCCCACAGCTTGAAACTAAATCTTTATATAGCCACAGCTTCAGCAGTTGAGTTGGTTGGCATGCAAGGCCAAGCTGATTTGCTAGACACTTCTATATCCACCCAACCCCCCAATTCAGTCTAATAGCAAAATTCAGTTCAGAACTAATCTCTCCTTTGGTATCTTGCAGGGTGTATAGATGGCGTATAGTTTTAATATGGCATATTGCTTACTGCAAGCAAAAATTACTAGACCCCCTCCCTTTAGAGGTGAGGAGGCAGCCTAAAATACCCATTGCTGTTGTGAGCATGCAACTACTCACGGATGGCAATTAGAGAAATTCTGTATAATTTTAAACTATTCTGTCCCTGGTGGGCATAATAATTTCATTGTGCTTGTGCAGAACGCTTTTTCTACAGACGTGAACATCTGAAGCTGCCAAAAAAAACCCCATCGTTTGGAAAAAGAAACTTTTCTACATACCCTCAAACCAACCAAGTGCAGGGAAGATTGCTAATCTGGCAGTCAAGATAGCAGGAGACAATTGAATCAATACTTGTGGATAATTATGAATCATGTTGTTCCTTAAAAGCAATAGAGACTAGGAAATGGTGTAATTTGCCATGCCTGTTTGTTACTCCAGCAATATACAGCCTGTAATAAGATTTCACGCTTTAATTCATCTGAGAACCTTGTGGTGTTTTACAAGCAGTAATTACAGAGAATCTCACCATGCTTAACTAAGACAAGCAAAGGCTACAGCACAGATCCTATTTTTAAGGTCGGTAAATATGATAGAGAAAATTCACCATTTTGAAAAGCACTGGGAGCGAATTAGGGCAAACAATAGCTGGCTAACATCACAGGCTTTTCTTTTTAGGCCATGGCAACCATTAAACAGTATGAAATTCATAGTAGAAATAATGTATTATGTCTTTCTAATAAATCTATTTATTTTAAAAATATTTATTGAGTGCTTCTCTGGTCCAGACATTGCATGACGCACAAGGACTAAAATGGTTTATTTGGGATGATAGGTATGCAAAGAGGCTATTACTAATGCCTTGCCCTAAGTGCTATGATAAAGGAACATATCAAGGCCAACAAAAGCAGAAAGCAGAGTGCATACATTTATGCAGAAAGTTGCAATTGTAGCTGGAAGCATTAGTGCAGGAATGAAGAATGGGTTTGCAAGCAAAACAAAACAAAACAAGACAAAACCTCTTATTTGCAAAGTCACGAAGACATGTTTTAGAGCCAGCCAATGATTCAATATGGTTGTGCTTTAGGTGAGGATGAATACAGCATAGTTGGGCTGTAATATGCACGACAAAGAAATAATAAAGAGACCAGTATAGGGTAAAAGAAGAAAATCTTATTAAGAATATAAACACCTTGCTCGTTTAAGCAAAACATGAATTAAGAACACTTGATACCTTAAAATTATATCAGTCATGTGCTTTCATAAAACCCATATTGTAACAGTAATTCTCAACATCTGATTAATTAATATAGCAGCTGCTTTGCTTTTTAGCTTCTTCCAATCTTGTTAGAAAATCATGAATTGGAGTCTCTTGTTCCAATCTTCTTCCTCCAAAGGGATTAGAAGCGAGTTTCCATTTTAAATTGACTTTCTCTGGCTTTATTGAAGGTAAAGAGCTCTAGCTTTAATATAAATATAATATATATCCTGTCATTTTTCATTGACAATTTTGTAAAAGTTGGGCTTTTAAATAAAATGTAAATGCTTCTATATTCTTTCACTAAAGCTGAAATATATAACGATGAAAATGTGTTTATCCACCTCCGTCTCCATATAAAAGACCCAAAATCAGTTTAAACTTCAAAACCTTAGAAAGCTGTTGACAAAAAGGATGAAGAAGTGTTTTGCCAAGCAAAACGGCATTAGTGTCACTGTTAATTTGCTTTAAATTGCCATAGAAAGGAGATTCTCATTTCGTGCTAGCATTTCTTGTTGGCTTAAAACCAACCAGTGAATATTACATTTTATGAGCTCAGACATGAAGCGTATGACTAAATATTAATCTCTCAGATCACAATACTTATAGCCAGAATCACCCAGCTAGTGGACTAATGCAGTAAAATAACTTATTCCTCAGTTAAAATACTTAAGCATGGGCTTGAGAAACAATGTCACTAGTCCCACCTGAAATGATCCCAGACTGTGAACTTAATTGTTCTTGTGAGATCAGAGACCTACTGAATAAAGAGAAAATTACTATAATAAGATATTTTCACATTTGATTTATTTTGTATTGCCTAGAAAGAGTGAAACCAACAGAAGGACTTTGTAGAAAGGATTCATAAGTGAAAAACTTAAGATGCAGATCATTCATTCCTCTGTTCAAACAAATGTTTATTGATCTTCTATTATAAGTGAAGTATGGTGTGATATATTCACAAAAATAAATATTAGAGGATTCCTTACAATTTGCCACATATTTGGGAAAGATAAACATAATTAAATAAGAACAATTCAATGAGGTAAGCATTAAGCAATGTATTCAAAGAACATTGAAGAGGGGATGGCTAACTTTGTCTATGAGGATGAAGAAAGCTTTACATTTGCATTAGATTAAATAACTGTATTCAAGCTAACTTCGCTGTGATATAATTATATATCCACACTTTGACATACTCCATGATGGTTCAAGTATAACCATTATCCCTTAACACTGGCCTTGGTCATGTCACTTGCTTTAGAAGAGCAGATGTCAGTGGACACAAGACTAACAGAAACTTAAAACTTGTTTGTGAATTTGGAGTTGCCCTTCCATTCCAGATGAATATACCCTGAGGAGCTGCTGTCACTTCAGCAGGAGCTCCAGGTAAAACTGGCAGTCTAGAACCAACCCTAGTTGGCTACAGTCTGAAGCAGAGTCACAAACTTAAGCTCAGTCTGGAGTATTCAAACTACAGTCAAACTGAAGGTCTGTGAACATTAGAATAAATTCTAGTTGTTGTTGCAGCAACTAGAATTCTACTGGTTGTTGCAAACCACTGAGTTTGTTTTTGTATGTAAGGCTGACTAATACAATATTTAAGCCAGATTTCAAATTGTAAATAAGAATTTTTAAGAAAGAAGAAAGATATTCCAGACAGATGTAGCAGCATAAAAAAGAAAAACAGGATGAAAGCAATAAATTGCATGATATGTTTATAAAGTATCAAGTAATCAGATGTTGTCAATAAACAAGGTATGTGTAGGGAGTAGTTTAACATGAAACTGCAAATGTTGGTTGAGATTACATTGTTAAAGAATTTGGAACGTATTCCCTTAGTAATGAGTAGAAATTTTTAGGGAGTGGAATATCACAATTACTGCCAGGATTCACCTGTCCTTTATAAAATTTAAAGGGCCCTCTTAATGCATTTCCCAAACCGTAGACCCAAGGTTGAGTATTTAACTGATTTACCCCTTATCTATCTACACAGTGAAATAGTTTTCTTGATTAAACACTTGCTGTTTGGGCCAAAAACCTTGACGCAGCAAGTTCTAAATGATTTTTTTTTTTCTTTTTTCTTTTTTTTGAGGTGGAGTTTTGCTCTTGTTGCCCAGGCTAGAGTGCAGTGACACAATCTCGGCTCACCGCAACCTCTGCCTCCCGGGTTCAAGTGATTCTCCTGCCTCAGCCTCCCAAGTACCTGGGATTACAGGCATGCACCACCACACTCAGCCAATTTTTGTATTTTTAGTAGAGACAGGGTTTCTCCATGTGGGTCAGGTTGGTCTAAAACTCCCACCTGCAGTGATCCACCCACCTCGGCCTTCCAAAGTGCTGGGATTACAGGCGTGAACCACCACGCCCAGCCGGCTTTTCTCTTTTAATTTGGCATTAGGGGCCCTAAGTCATGGGAAAAGAAAGGAAGCAGCAGTCTGATATTCCTCTAACTTTTCCAAGTCCCAACTGTTCAAGGACTCATCAGGAAGGACCATTTTGCTTTTAACACCATTGCACTGGGATTGACCTTAATTTAGTGCCATTCAGTTTCCCCCCAAAACTTCTGCCCTCCCTGCAAACATAGCAAAACTCAAAGAAATCTTTGCCAATCACAAGAAACACAGCATCTAAGAGACCCTTCTGCGGTATCTTAAGGTGGCAGGAGATGTGGCTATTGTCAAAGCAAATATGCTGGAAATTTATGGGGACTATGATTGTGGTTCAGGGAGGCTGCTCAAGCAAACATAAATCTTGGTAAAAGAGTCAGTCAAGCCATATAAAGATGCCACTAGGAAAACCACAACTGTCAAGAGCTGTACTTATTAGCATCACGAAATCAAGGAATGCTATAAATCTCGTTTACATATGGACACATCCATCTTGCCCTAAACCATCTTCAAATTTAGCAATATTGCTATATCACCAATCAAAAGACAGTGGGTAGTAGTTACTAGAGAAAGATAAGCTAGTGATTAAAACAGAAATACTGTAATTTCTAACATTGATGTAGTGTTCTCCGTCTTACGAAGTGCTTTCATGCTCACTCTCTTAAGTCACTACAAACTTGTAAATTAGGCAATGCAGGTATTTTCTAACTTCTTCTATGGATGAAAAAACCAAGGCTCAGGATAGTTACGACAAACTTGTCTAAGGTCTCAGCGCTTGCCAGTGGCTAAGACAGGACTTAAGACAGGTCTTTTGGCTCTTAAGCCAAGCCTTTATATATAAATTGAAAGAATCTCCAAACAATCACGTATTGTATGAACTCTCAGAGTCAGACTTGTAATTAGCTAAGATGTAGGACTTTCCATCTTGTGTTGGGGCATTTTCCTACCCAACACGACCATCCTATGACCAATCTAATGAAATCAAGAGAGGGCTTCTAGCAGAATGCAAGCCAAGCAATCACTTAGGGAAACATAGCAAACTTTATGTTGAGAGAACGCCTCAGAGTTTACGAAACACTTTCATAACCAAAATTTAAATTACTGATTTTCACTCTGTTATTTACTCTCTCAAGGGCAGAATTTGTGTTGAAATTGCTTAAATAGTACGTCATAGGATTTGACGCATAAATTCTTGTATATCAGTTAACAAGCTCTAATTTTATGATTATTCAATTAAGGAAATATATGTCCCCAGCAGTGAAGGACTCACCAAAAATCATGCATTCAGTTAATTAACTAGATTCAACACCTGTTATCCTAACTCCCAGATCAGACATTACACTACTATGACTATTCATATTGTGCTGCCTCAGTGCTAGAGAAGTATCATTATATCTTGGTCCCTGGCGTAACCAATAGCCAACACATGTACACACGCAAAACACACACACACACACACACACACACACACAGAACTTTAGGTATCTGTAATATCTAGTTGTTAACCATTATCCTGTTCCATATAGCTTAAACACAGTTGTTTTGGCAGCTATTCCTACTCTCTAGAAAGTCCAATGCATTCCCCAACATTTCTGTAAATTGCCAGGGGCTATTTTCATGGCTTGATCTTCTGCACTCTCTTGGACTATCAATTTCACTCACTTATCACTCCAGCAACCATTCTCTTATCTGCCCTGCACCAACCCAGATGGAATGCTAAGCTCTTTTTCCTTTAATTTTTTCAAACAAAGATAATGCAAAATACTTATGAGTAACAAACTTACTAAAGGCCTTGTGTGATTGGAAGGATTTATATTTCAGAAAAGCACATTACTTAAAATATTAGCAATATCTATTAAGAAAAGCTCTTTAATCACCCCCACACTAGGGGATTTCTCATTAAGACCACTTAATTGGTCATGTTTCTTTGGGGCCCTACTCTTTCTCTCCTCATAGCTCAGTTTTCATTTAAAAAAAAAGTCTGCAGAATAATTTTTTCTTTCCATCCATTATTTTATCTACCTTTGTACATCCAAAGATTCTTTCATGTAATCTCATGAACATAAAGGTTGGAATAATAGACATTGAAGACTATGGAAGGTGGGAAGGTGGAAGTGGGGCAAGCTTTAAAAATTTACCTGTTGGGTACAATGTTCATTATTTGGTGGTGGGTACACTAAAATTTCAGACTTCACCACTACACAGCATATTCATGTTAAGAAATCCACACTTGTATTTCCTAAATCTATAAAAAGTATTTTTTAATGTACTCTGCCAAAATAAATTTCATATAATCCAAGTTCCCTCATTGGTAGGACAGAGGAGCTGCCAAAACCTTTGAAATTCATCTATCTTTCCTTCCTCCCACATAAATCACTCTTAGTGGGAGGTTGCAATGATGAAATGCAACTCTCATCCTAGATCCCCACATTAGAAAGTAGAAGTGACTATGCTCAATTCAGGTTTTCAAATAATACCTTTTATAATCTTGTTCTGGGAATAAGTGAAAAATTTCCTTTGGAAGTAGCAGTTGGCTGTCAACATTGCCTGACACTCTGTTAGCATAATGCCAATCCTGAGTCTCTACAAAGCCAGTTGCTGGATGAATAAACCATGTTTAAAGAGAAGAGCTAGTGTGTAATGCAATCAATCAAGATGCTCATAAGACAGGTAACCTTTCCATTATTTAATCAGTGAAAAATTTCTGTCTTTTTATGTTTCCAAACACACACAGAAATGCATGCCCCGGTTCTTGCATGTCCATTTCCTAATTACGTAAATAGTCATAGGTAAAACTCACCATTATTCTCTGTTTTGTACCCCAGCAACAGCAGGTAAAGTAAGCAGAAAAAAAAAATGCTCCTTAAATTTTCTATATCTAGTTTTTAGCTATATATATATATGGTTTTTCTAGTACATGTATGAAAGAGAAGCTCCTATAGCTGTCTCCATCCCCAAGAGTTATCTGGAAGCCGGTGATAATGTTAAAATTCAATGTCATAGTTAAGCACGTGCCACTAGCATCAGAGTTCTTAGGTTCAGATCCTCACGCCACCATCTATTATCTCTGATCCGTGATGAACGCTTAAATGTCATCTTGCTTAACCTACTAGTGGCATTTAACACTATTTATCACTTCTTTCCCTTAAAACACTAATATAGTTTGGCTGTATCCTCACCCAAATTTCATCTTGAATTCCCACACGTTCTGGGAGGTACCCAGTGGAGGTAACTGAATCATGGGGGCAGGATTTTCCCATGTTATTCTCATGATAGCAAATACATTTCATGAGATCTGATGGTTTTATAAGAGGTAGTTTCCCTGCACAAGCTCTCTTTTTGCCTGCTACCATCCATGTAAGATGTGACTTGCTCCTCCTTGCCTTCCACCATAATGGTGAGGCCTCCCCAGCCATGTGGAATTGTGGGTCCAATTAAACCTCTTTCTTTTGTATATTGCCCAGTCTTTGGTATATCTTTATCAACAGCATTAAAACAGACTAATAAGGTAATTTGGTACTAGTAGAGTGGGGCATTGCTGAAAAGATACCTGAAAATGTGGAAACAACTTTGGAACTGGGTAACGGGCAACACAACAGTTTGGAACAGTTTGGAAGGCTCAGAAGAAGACAGGAAAATGTGAGAAAGTTTGGCACTTCCTAGAGACTTGTTGAATGACTTTGCCCAAAATGCTGATAGCAATCTGAGCAATGAAGCCTAGCCTGAGGTGGTCTCAAATGGAAATGAAGAACTTTTTGGGAAATGGAGGAAGGGTGACTCTTATTATGCTTTAGCAACGAGAGTGGTGGCATTTTGCCACTGCCCTAGAGATTTGTGGAACTTTGAACCTGAGAGAGATGATTTAGGGTATCTGGCAGAAGAAATTTCAAAGCAGCAAAGCATTCAAGAGGTGACTTGGGTGCTGTTAAAGGCATTTAGTTTTATAAGGGAAGCAGAGTATAAAAGTTTGGAAAATTTGCAGCCTGATAATGTGATAGAAAAGAAAATCCTATTTTCTGAGGAGAAATTCAAGCCAGCTGCAGAAATTTGCATAAGTAATGAGAAACTGAATGCTAACCCCCAAGACAACAGGGAAAATGTCTGCAGGACATATCAGAGGTCTTCATGGCAATCCCTCCCATCACAGGCCCAGAGGTTTAGAAGGAAAAATGGTTTTCTGGGCCAGGCCCAGGGTCCCTCTGCCGTATGCAGTCTAGGGACTTGGTGCCCTGTGTCCCATCCACTCCAGCTGTGACTAAAAGGGCTGATGTAGAGCTTGAACCATGGCTTCAGAGGGCACAAGCCCCAAGCCTTGACAGCTTTCAAGTGACGCTGAGCCTATGGGTGCACAGAAGTCAAGAATTAAGGTTTGGGAACCTCTGTCTAGATTTCAGAAGGTATATGGAAATGCCTGGATGCCCAGAAGAAATTTGCTGCAGAGGTGGGTTCCTCATGGAGAACCTCTGCTAGGGCAGTGTAGAAGGGAAATGTGGGGTGGAGGTCCCCACACAGAGTCCCTACTGGGACACCACCTAGTGGAACTGTGAGAAGAGGGCCACCATCCTCCAACCCCCAGAATGATAGATCCACTGACAGCTTGCACTGTGCACCTCAAAATGCCACAGACACTCAGTGCCAGCCAGTGAAAGCAGCCAGGAGGGAGGCTGAACCCCACAAAGCCACAAGGGTGGAACTGCCCAAGACCATGGGAACCTACCTCTTGCATCGGTGTGACCTGGATGTGAGACATGAAGTCGAAGAAGATCATTTTGGAGCTTTAAGATTTGACTGTCTTGCTGGATTTTGGACTTGTGTGGGACCTGGAGCCCCTTTGTTTTGGCCAATCTATCCCATTTGGAATGGCTATATTTACTCAATACCTGTATCCCCATTGTATCTAGGAAGTAACTAACTTGCTTTTGATTTTACAGGTTCATAGGCGGAAGAGACTTGTCTTGTCTCAAATAGGATGTTGGACTGTGAACTTTTGTGTAATGCTGAAGTGAGTTAAGACTTTGGGGGACTGTTAGGAAGGCATGGTTGGTTTTGAAATGTGAGGACACGAGATTTGGGAGGGACCAGGATAGAATGATATGGTTTGGCTGTGTCCCCACCCAAATCTCATCTTGAATTCCAACATGTCATGAGACGGACCTGGTGGGAAGTAATTGAATTATGGGGGTAGGGCTTTCCTGTGCTGTTCTCATGATAGTGAATAAGTCTCACGAGATCTGATGGTATTATAAGGGGGAGTTTCCCTGCAGAAGCTCTCTTTTTGTCTGCCGCTATCCACATAAGATGTGACTTGCTCCCTCTTGCCTTCTGCCATGATTGTGAGGCCTCCCCAGCCACATAGAACTGTGAGTCCAATTAAACCTCTTTCTTTTGTAAATTGTCCAGTCTCAGGTATATCTTTATTAGCAGCATGAAAATGGACTAATACACTTCCTTCAATTGTTCTTTCTTTATATGCCTTTCAGGATACCACCTTCTTCTACTTTTCTTCTTACTCACTGATATCTTTTTATTCTTCTTTATGGATGTTTCCTAATCTCTCTGATTTTATAGCATTAAGATGTCCCAGAATCAGTTCTTGACTCTCTTTTCTTTTTTATCTACTCTTACTTCCCTTGTGATCTTAACTTATTTTTATGACTAATTTGGCATGAATTATCCTCCTGAACTCCAGATTTATATGACCAACTAAATGTCTTCACATAGATATCTAAGCAGCATGACAAATATAACGAAGTCCAAAACTGAGTTCATGATCAACACCTCCTTAACCAGTTCTTCTTACAATGTACCACATTTCAGGTGATGGCAAATATATCTTTCTACCATCTTCTCTCATGTCTACATCCAATCAATCAGAAATTCCTACGCTATATTGAAATATATTTAATATCTGACCACTTCTTAAAGATCTCTACTACTTTCAAGCCACCAGAATTCCTTTCCTAAATTATGGCTATAAGTTCTTCCCTTGACTGGCCACCTTATAGTAAATTATCAACTACAAAAGCAAGAATCATCCTATGTCTAAAATACAGACAGATATGTGCCAGTGGTTTGTCTGTTTGTTCTTAGCCCTATACTTGTTTTATATTCTCCACTCTGTTGCTAGGCTGAAAGCAAGAAAACTACATTTCCAAACCCCTCTTGCTAATTGTACTCTTATTGGGTTATTCCAATAAAAGGCATAATAAAATAAAAGACATTAGTGAGATTTTAGCATTTTGGAGAAAAAAAGAATGTATGTTCTCTGCTCTGGCCTCTATAGCAGCAGCAGGAAGAGACTTGAGGGAACTGTAGACTCCAACATCATTGGTGATTCCAGTTTTATTGGTGATTCCAGAATTAGTAACAGAGGTAACTTCTACTCAGTGGCGGTTGCAATGCTTCCTATAAAATCTACAGCAGTGACTCCAGATGCACTAGCATTTCTGCAGCAAAGACACGCCTATGGGCTACAAAAGGAACTGTGGCAGCATTCTGATTTTTGGAGAAAGCCCCTTCTACCTTTCTTTCTCTCAACTTTAATTCCTTATATTATTAGGGTGCAAAAGTAATTGCAGTTTGTGTCATTAAAGTAATGTTAAAACTTGCAATTACTTTCACACCAACCTAATAATTACTCTCTGTTTCCATTTTCAAGACCGGACATAAGTTGATACAACATATATCCAGTAAATTGATGTAAATGTTGTAAACCAAGTTAAATGGGTATAACTGGCACAGAAAAAAATCATTATTCTGTTTATGGGGATATCAGTGAGAGAAAGCCTCATTTTGGGTCTAAAAGGTTGAGTTTATAGGAGATTGGAGTGAGACTGAAGAGCCAAAAAGGCATCCTAGGCAGACAAAATAGCAAGTATAAAATTAAGTAGATTTTTAAAAATCATTGTATTTGGGGAAGAAGGATGGTCCCAAGACATGGAAATGTATATATTTATATACAGAGAACTCACTCTACCTTAGCTGTTTAATTGTATTCAGATTCTTCTTGCTTTCTTACTAAACATGTTCTTCTTAACACCTTTTAACTCCACAGGATTGCACACTCTAAGTATCCAAGGGCAAAATTGGGAATAAAAAGATTGTGTAAACAAGTTTCATATATCCTGCACACAGCTGAAAAATTAGCAGCTACGTAACCCAGAGGGATGTATTGAAACATAATTAATCAATGTTTATAAGTTGCTTTAAGACTCTCAGTGAGTAAATACATGTGAAAAGTTGCGTCATCATTTTTTTAATCTAATGTGGTTTGTGAGAGAATAAGTTGGTGAGTGCCAGAGAATAGGCAGCTTCCCAAGTTAAGTCTGAGAAGGACAACTTTATATGAAGAAAATAGTAAACTTGTATTAAATTTTGTTAAGATATTTTTGTTACAACAAGCAATAATAGTTATAAATAATTAAACAATAAAACAAGTCTAGGCGTGTGTGCTTTGAAGTCTTTAATGCATGCCTCAGGCATGTGATAAATCATAATGATAGAATCAAATTGACTTTAATCAAGAAACCTGCATTAACGATATAGTAATTCATACTCAGTTGTCTACTTATTGTTATAATGTCACCAATATTTTCACAGATTCAAAGATCCACTTTTTCCTTGTGCACGGACATGCACATCCACACACACACACACACACAAAATCCCAAATGCTGATTAAGAACAGATGTCCTTTTCCCAATGCCAGTATTTAATATTAACTGTAAAATCTTGAAGGTCTTTTAGTTTTAAATGTCACATTTTAGAATACAAAGTAAGATGTGAGCATAGCAATTCCCTTCACTTCCCATCTTGTTAGATTGTTCCTGTGATACAGTTAAACAGACCATGAAATGGACTCTTTCAAAACTAAATATCAGTAGATTAAAATCTATGGTTATTTTCACACATTTATTCTTCCCATCTCATAAATAGGACACCCCCAAAATAGTTCATTCTAAAAATCACAGATTAGTGCCTTAAACAGAGATAACCTGACTTTATTAAAATTTCTAAATGTTTCTGTCTTCGCATGCAGCCTTGTCATCAGAAATCATCTTAGTGCTCTGCAGCTGTCAAAAACCCACAAATCTTTATGGCAACTGGCAAGTAACAAACAAAAAGTTTAGGTCTGGTTAACATTTATGTTATAGTGACATAGCCTAAAGAAAATAAATTAAATCCTAGAATCTTACCTCTGTGAGGCCCAGGGATACTAAGCTGTGCAACTCTGTAACACATCACGCATTCTGTATTCTATTTGAATATTGCCCTACAGACCCAACTGCCCAGGTGTCCCCAAGGCAAACTAATACAATCAGGACCATTTCACCCAGGATTCTAGCATGAAGGGCAGTTCATTAATTTCATGATTTTATTCTCTTTTGGCTGTCTTTGAAGTCTGGAAGGATGTCCCTATTTCTTACGATTTTGTTTTTGTTTGTTGTTTTACTTCGTGTATAGCATGGAATGGCAACCCTTGAATTGTGTGCATATATATATTATATATAATATGTTTTATTTATATGTATTTTATGTAATATATATTTGTATTTATATAATATATATTATATATTAAAATGTATATATGAAACATATATATAAATTTCCCAAGTGTATAGAATAGGATGGCAACCCTTGAATTATGTTTTTATATATATAATAATATATAAAATATATATTTTATAATATATAATATTATAATTATATAAAAAGTTTATCATTTAAAGTCATCTTCTTCTCCCATGCCAAAGAAAACTGCTGCACACTCTATGAATTACCAATTGAATCATAGTTTTATGTCTTTTCATGCTATATCTTGCTTTAAATCTTTGATGGTACTCCAAGCCCTAATGATTAACTCCGGACTGATTAGCTCAGCATTCAGCCTGATATCAGTTTATTTTTCCAGCATCTCTTCCTGACACATATCACCTTTCAGGCACAGTAATCTCTGAGCACAATGGGCCACTCCACGTTTCTCACAAATGTCATACACTTTGATGCTTTTGTGCTTTTATTTACAATATTCTCAGTACTTAGGATAGCATTCTGAAGTTTTTCCTTTGAAAAAGTTCTATTAATTATTCTATATTAGCTTTTTTTCCAGTGACACATTGACTTGCCCTGTCAGATGTATTTGATGCACCTAATAAATATTTCTAAGATGCCTCCCATCCATCAGGCATTAAAAGATGGAGACACAACAGTAGAAAGAACAGACCCTCGGACCTCAAGAAGATGACTACCTTGATTAAATAGATAATTATAACAAGTGCTGCGACAGAGAAACATCCTTGGTGCTACAATATGAATATGGATATCCCAAGCAGAGGCCTGAAGGATAAGAAGGAGTTAACTGCATATATGGTAGGGAATCTCATTTCCATTAAAAGGCCAAGCTTTATCCAAACTATAATAGAGTACATTGAAATGTATAAAGTTTTATAGACATCATCTCCTTTAATTTTTACAGCAATGAATATGGTATGATTTTTTTCCATTTGCAGATGAGAACATTCAGATTCAGCCTCTGAGAGTGAGGCTCAAATAACTTTATGTTCCCATTTTGTCTCGTGGTGATGCTGGGGCATGTTACCTGGTGATTCAGTCAAAGTTCAATCACTGGATAGAAATTACACAGTAATTTCAACAGGAAAAGTTTAATATAAAGAATTAGTAACTATAACAGGAAAGTAACTATAAAAATATGGAGAGAACTCTTAAGAATACCCTATGGCTGAGGGAGAGTACCCCAGAGAGGACAAGAAGAAAGGGGACCCCTACAATAAGGCAGGAATTCGAACTTCGTTGAAGATGTGTTTGCAGTGCATTGGATAGTGTAGAAGTTCACTAGTTTCCACAAATCAGACTTGGTTCACAGTCACTGTAAAACCAGGAAGCCACCATGGAGTGAACACAAATTCAGTACGGCAGGCAGGCTTGAAGAGCAAAGGGTGTGTAGAGCATGCTCAAAGGAGGTGGTCTATGGCCTGGTATGGGCTAGGAGAGAGCCACAGGAAACAATTCTCTAGGTATCAGACAGGTCGAATGGAAACCAGGGTGTTGAGAACCTGCTTGACAGCAGGGTGGCATGTGTGTTGGAGTAACCATGTCTGAGAGACGTCCATGTAAGAATAAATATGGGAGAATATATCTGCCTGGTTCTCTCCCACTGTCTGTTTCCCATTGATCAATGCTCTTACCACAAGGAATCTCCCACACTACTGGGTTCTATCATCTGGAAACTGTGGAAGTCATTTGAGATACTAGATCTCACACTCTGTAGAGTGGGCTTCATTTAAATGTGGAAATAGCAGGAAAAACCAGAAGCCTCAGGCTGAAGCTGCTCACCACAGCTGTGCAGTAGAGGTACAAAGGAGGGCCTGGTTAGCGACTCTAGTCAAGTGACTTGTCAGTCCCTGGTAGTGTCCATGGGTCTGGAGGGTGGATACAGTTGAGGGAACCTGAGTATGTAAATAGGTATCTAATTCACACCCTTTGACCCTCTTTTCTCCATATTCCATGGCTGATTAATCCCCAACACATGAGTGGGTTACCACCAAATCTCAATTATGGAACTCATTTTTTCTCTTTAAGTTACATTTATATAGTTTTACTTTCATAGATTCCATGCTTTGCAGTTGAACAATATTATATATTATAATATTAATATATAATATATGATATTTATATATTTTCTATAATATGTAATATTCTATATTATATATATATATTCTGGGGCATGGGGAGTCTCATTCTGGATCAGAAGAACTGACAATAAGCCAGAATTTGAACCTAGGTTCTTTTGTCCTTTCTATTATCTTTGGTGATAAAATTGAATAATTGCGTTGTAGACAGACTGGTTTCATCCTGTTGCCCCATTGGGCAGTCTTTCTCAACCTACTCATTCCCATCAGACTTATATTAATTTCCTCCCAGACTATAGGAATTATGAGGACTCCATGAGATAGATTAATTACTGTCTGCTATGGCTCAAATGTATGCATTCCTTCAAAATTTATATGTTGGAACCTATCCCCTCAAGGTGATGGTATTAAGAGGTGGGGTCCTTGGGAGATGATTAGGCCATGACTAGGCTCTGCCCTCATTGATAATATTAGTACTCTTATAAAAGGTCTTGAGGAAGATAGTTCATTCCTTGTTCTCCCCTTTTGCCCTCTTGCCTTCTGCCATGTGAGGACATTGTGAGTAGATGCCATTAGGATGAGATAGGCTGTCACCAGATACTGAATCTCCTAGCACCATGATCTTGTTTGGACTTCCCAACCTCCAGAACTGTAAGAAATAAGTTTCTATTATTTACAAATTGGCCAGTTTGTAATATTTTGCTATAGCAGCAGGAGTGAACTCAAATACTGATTTTCAAAGGTATTATCAGAACAGGGAGGGTAATGAACAACCTCCAAACCTAGTTTGAGTAGTATGGCTATAGATACATGGTTATTTAATGCTCTGAAAACAGGCAAGTGTTGTGTTTAAAGTCACAGGCACCAAGTCAGATGCTAATTCTTCTATATGCTGTGTGCCCTTGGCCAAATCCTTTAACAACCCTGAACTTTATCTGGAAATGAAAAAAATAATGCTTATTTTTAAGGATTATTGTGGGAGTTAAGTCACACATATTTGAAAACACCTGGCCCATACGAGACAATTTTTATCAACTACTCAGTGTTATGTAATTAAGTCCTCTTTGTCTTTCTCTCTTTTTGCCCAAGTCTCAGTCAACACAGTTGAAATGATGTCTTAAACACCAAGATTCACTGTGACGGTTTCTCTCTAGCCTTTAACTGATTGCATTTATAGGTCCATGAATGTATGTATAAATGTGCTTGTCTGAGTCACCACCTATATTTGTGTAACAGTATCATCTCTCATTATCTGAAGAATCATGAATATAATTTAACTGATGTACCTGAAAGATATAAAGTCTTTTTTTTAGCTAGAATGTAGCTTCACATGGTAGCAAGGCAATTCACATCTTGGCGAGCTTTCATGTGAAAAAGTTTTGCTTTGCCATATGGCTACAGATATGGTCAGTTACATCCTGTTAACGTTTTTCTAGACATAGGCTGCAACCAGCGTTGGATCCTCCTCTCATTAAAACACAGTAGAGCCCATTAAAGCTCAAATGACAGGCTATTTATTCATTCACAAAATAAGCATTTGCTCAACCTGAAATATGTGTTACACCATAGATGTGGAAGCTAGTGAATAAATTTGAGTTATGAACACATTTTGGGTTGTCATTTTTAAGTTTTTAAGACTCTTATCTCGTGAGATTACTGACATTTTGGAAAAAATATACTATTTCCGAACAGTGGAAAAACTAGACCAAAGAAAGGAAAAGTTTAGTATTTATTAAGCACCGTATTTGAGAGAACAGGTGACACAGTGCTTACAGATTAGCCTGTAGTGCCCAGAAAGGACAGGGAAGGGTAAATAATAGATCTGGGAGCACGGGAAGCATAATTGACAGAGATTTTGTAAATCAGCCCTTACACATTTAATCTACTGTCTTCTTGATTCTATGCATGCTTCTGCATCCCAATCATTATAACATTTCACATTCTATGTGGAACAACTAGAGCCTTCAACAAGAGACAGGAGGAGCATTTGTCACATTTGCCTTCCCAGGTTTTATTTTTTCCTTTCTTTTTTTTTTGTTGACATTCCATTCCATGATTGAAAACAGCTTCAACTAAATTATAATCTCAAGTGATTCCAGATTTGTCACTCCTCACCATTATAATATTTCAAGTCTTTGAGTTCTCCCATCATCTAGAACATTTACATCAAAAATTTGAAGTTGCACAGATTTATATAGAAGACAAAATAAATAGGCACTTTTTATCCTTTGGATTTTTTTTTATCAGACTGATGAGCTCCAGCCCAACAGGAAATACTTTCAGGCCTCCTCTTTGAGATAAATAAAAATGTAGTACTTGGAGGAAGTTATTCCCGGTCACAAAAAGATTTTAGATAGAAGCCAGAGGGGACGGTGACTATTAAGGCTTCAGTAAAAGTAACTATTTATGTAAATTCTAATTTAGGATTCAGAAAGCCAAAAGATAGAGATTTAACAAGCATCTGCCCTTCAATGCCATTTAATCCAATTCTGTTTGACCCCTAGGCTTCTTTTGAATTAAGGCTAGTCATCTGCAATGTTAATATTCTTGCCTTCACCAGTCTTCAAGCACAATATCTGAGGTAGATATTGTCATCATTATTTACAAGTAAGGAAACTGATGCTGAAGGAGAACAGACACAGAAAGCAAGTGGCAGAACCAAGTTCAATTCCTGGTCTAACTTATTCCAAATTCCATGTTCCTTCTACCTTACACTACATTAGGCTGACAGATGAAGACTTTCACAGGCAAGACTTATTCATTTTCCACTTCATGTATTTACTAAGTACAAGTGATACATAAACCTCTCTTATACCAGATCCATGAGTAATTATTTCTGTGTTTCTTAAAAATTGAAGGAATAGGGCAGACAAGTAGAACCTTGAAAGCTGAAGGCTTAAACTTTGAGATCCTTGATACGATGAGAAAGTTGATTATCTGACATTTAATAGGATCTGGAAAAATTTGCCAGTAGCATTGCACTGTGTAATGAAAGAGGAGACTGCTTAAGAGAGGTATAATTTCCCTGTCATGACTGAGAATGAGATTCAATGAAGCAGTTCTGAAAATCCACAGTTGCAGAATAATTATGCTAGAGCAGAGACATCACCTTAGGAGGGATGGAATAAAATGATCAGGGTCAGTGTGATACCAGAAAATAATTAAAGTTTTTGACCGAGGGGCCATGGTATCTCTTAGTGATTATAACTTACCTCTGATTTGTAACATCTTGATAACAAGTTCAAAAGCAAATGTTTCTATAACCTTCAGCTGCTGATCCTTACTTATATGACTTGAACTGGTGGAGAGGTTTAATACTTACACAGAAAAAAAAAAAAAGACACACAAAAACACTTCCCTTCCTGGAGGCTTTTATTTCTATTCAAAATTGGAATCAAGACATCCAATCAGTATTCGCTACAGGGCCTTGGGTAAAATTGTGAGGTGACCAAAGTTCATCATCAGCAATCTTTAGGCAAAATCCTCTTTCCCCACTTGTTATCCTCTTAGGGGCAGCTCTACGGACACCCTTTGTTATCCAGTGAGCTAGTTTCTGCCTCAGGCTACCCTTTCAAATTGCTATGTCTAATTCTGGGAGATTTGAATCTCATTTGTGGTAATCTATGGTTGATTGATTGTATTAGCTGTCTATTGCTATGTAATAAATTACCACAAATTCGCTGGCTTAAAACAATACACACTTATTATATCACAGTTTCTAGACACCAGGCTTAGCTGGATTCTCTGCTTAGGGTCTCCCAAGGCTGCCAAAAATGTGTTGGCTGGGCTACATTCTTATTTGGGGAAAAATATGCTTCCAAGCTCACTCAGTTAGTAGAATGTATTTTCTTACAATCATAGGATTAAGAGTTTACAGGTTTTTTTGTTTGTTTGTTTGTTTGTTTTTTGGTGTTTGGTTTTTCTTTGCTGGCTTTTGACCAGAGGCTGTCGCTGGTTCCTGGATGCCACCTGCAGTCTCTTGTCACATAGACTTTTTCAACATGGCTTGCCTCATTGGGCCAGAAAGAAGGATCTCTACATTGAGCCTGCTAGCAAGATGGATTCTTATATTAGGTAATGTGGCCATAGGAGTGACATTCCCTCACCTTTGGGACATTCTATTGACCGGAAGCAAGTCATAGGTCCCATTTACACTCAAAGGAAGAGAATTCCACAAATTCGTGTGTGTGTGTGAGTGTGTGTGTATGTGTGTGCGCCCCAAATAGTCACTTTGGTCAATAAACAGCACAATAGTTGAGGAAGAGAGAAAAGTAGCAGGCTTGTCTAATTTCCTTGAATTCTGTTGAAGAATAAGCATGATCCACAGGCTAGAAGCTTTATTCTACACCCATGTTTTATTGCTATGTATTCACACTAATAAGCAAGGGAATCTTGGGCAAATTATATAACTTCAGTTGATTGATGTGTAAAATGAATAACAAGCATATCTTATTGTCGGTTTTGCTATCTAGATTAAATAATCCCAGTGGCAAAAAAGAAACTGGCTTTAGAGTTGCTCCTTCCTGTTTACCCTGGGTTGCTTCTTCTGCAAATAAAATGTAATTGTGCATTAAATTTTACCAGTAACATCTCAAGCAACAAAGACAAAAGGGGGAAATTCTGTATCTTCAGCAATAATATTTGAAAGAAAATAGTCTTTCTTTTATGACTCTTTCATAAGTCAGGGAGAGCAGCTCTCAAATAATTTTTTTAACTTAAAATATGTAAATATATTATCTTTATAAAAATCAGGCATCATAGATACAAATTCCCTGTAATCACCATCCCCAGTACTAATTATAATCTGAGTTTTATTGATTTTTAAAAATATATTACTTATATATTGTTTCAGAACTCTTCCTATGCAATTATAACTAATTTTAGAGATCATTTTGTCTTACATGTGTTTAGATAGATAGACAGATACTATTATACTCTATATAATGTTCTTTTACTTGTTTTTTTATTCAGCGTATTTTCTGGAATTATATTCAGGTTAGTACTTATAGGGTAATATTATTTTTTAAGCTGTCCTATAATATTTTCGTCCCCACATTGCTTCCTGTGGACATTCAAATTAAAAAGAACCTATTCTGCTTTGTAACTATAGCAAACAATATAGAAATGAACTTCCTTGAAGATGTCTTAATATGCAAATGTAAGCATTTTTTCTAGAGTTAAAACTCTATTTCAAATTGGCATAAAGACCTGGAGTATTATGATAAAATTTAAAGCAGAAGTCGCCACACGTCTATAGTCGTTATCTGTGTTATATTCAGTTATCTTTGATAGAAAGTTTAGACTCACAGAGAAGTATATGATGTAACATGTAATTTTAGATATCCTAAATTTTATGAGTTCATTTTTCTAAATTCTGAAGTTAAACTGAAAAATATTTTACAAAATATATACCTTATTATAAAAATAATATGTTGTTATGCCCAGACCGTTTGTTCCCCAAAGAAGACCACCAGAGTCCAGAGTCAAAGCCAAGCGGCAAGGATCTTTTACCGCAAGTTCAAACTTGGTCCCTCCGCTTCACAGCTTACAAGAGGGCCTCCAACAATGCGTGCGCTCGCTTTTTATAGCCCGATGTGAACAGGACGTGTAAGATTACAGAGGAACAAGGGAATTCTTTAGGTTACAGCATTACAATTGGTTAACATATTAAGTTATACATTTAGCAGGTTTCTATTTGTTCCCGTGCTTTCGGTAAAACCACAAACGGCTGTGTCCTTATCAGAGATTTTTTCCAGGTGGTGTTTGTACTGGGCATTACTGGGCCCAGGAAATTGAGAGATATATGGTGTTTGTACTGGGCATTACTGGGCCCAGGAAATTGAGAGATGTATGGTGTTTGTACTGGGCCCAGGAAATTGAGAGATATATGGTGTGTGTATTGAGCCCAGGGCTGAGGAATGTGCATGGTGTGTGTATTGAGCCCAGGGCTGAGGAATGTGCATGATCTCTTTCAATATTACTCTGAACTTGTTCTGAAAAAAATAAAGTACTGTAATTAAAGAAGAACACTGAGAGAATCTAGGAACTATATAAAATGGAAACATTAGCAATTTATTAATCAGTGACAAATGAATTTTGAAAATATAATAATTGAATCAGCACTGCCAATTCCAGAAGTCTCACTAAGCACACTTACCTCTGGCTTGTGCAACATTTCATTGAAATGATAGAACAAATTCCAAAAATAGGTATAAATTTATAGCAGCTCTGATGTCAAAGAAAAATTACACAGGATGGAGTTAAATGGGGAAGGAAGATTTTATTTAAGACTATTATCATAGGAGAGACCGACTGAATTCAACTGTGCTTAAAGAAAAAATAGGAGTTTTTAAATGCTGTGATAAACTTGTAGAAAGGATACCCAAGACATCCAAGAGGCTGGTGAGTGTGATTAGGACGTCAGTGTTTGCTAACTAATTATGGAAATTAGGCTCCTACCTTCTCACAGAGATTGGGAGATAGGAGCACTATTTCCTTCCTTCCATGATTATGTTTTTAGGAAGTGGCCTTTAGGGCCTTGAGCAAGACATTCCTGGGTTTTAAGAGTAGCTAGAGGCTCAAGGAAAATTTATATCTTAACTAAGCAGAGAAAAAAAAAAAATGCAATTTTAAGTTTTCTAAAGTAGATGCTCTAAGAAAAGGGAGATCAGGGATCGAGAGTCAGGAAGAAACCTGTCTAAAGTTTAGTAAAGCAAACGGGAATTAACACCATTTTGGTCACTGAAAAACCAGAAATTGTTTCACTAAGAGACCAAGAGTTAAAGAAATTCTAGATCACAAAGAAAATATATTGACTTCACCAGAAAACTCAATAGACAGAGCAGTCTGAGAATCTCTATAGGAAAGAGAGAGAAACTAAAGAAGGAAGTTTTTCCTGAAAAAGCCACGGCCTAACCTCAAATCAAAGCCAGTCAGGTTGAAAAAATTCAGTAAGCCATCGGGCAGGTACCATGTAATTAATTAAAGACCACAGGAACAGCTGCAGGAGGCTCCTCTCTGAGAAGATGCCCTCAGGTTAAATCTCAAATAGTCTTCTCTATTTAAAGGCAGAAAACACCCAGCATGAGCTTTGATTCTAGAGAGAAAAAGAGGAGTTTCTCAAATAACTTTTCGAGTGCACTCAGGAGACAGACGCTAATGTGGACCAGCCAGGCTCCATCTTTGTCCAGCCCTTCTCTGCATGACCATACTAGCAGAATCTTAAAATCAGTATTTGTATTCTCTACCAGCACAATATAGATTTTTCTCTTGTTGGGTACATACAATACCAATCAAACTAGTCTTTTAGTAATAAATGTGAACAACTATGCCATAATCACTAAGCAGTCATATTAAACTATCAGAACCGACCACTGAACAAAACAGTTATTGCAAGAATCAGAAGTGCTCAAATTAATTATAAATAGCACCCTCTGGGAATTTCAGAATGATTTCACATTTATTAAAAATTAACTGATCACTATTTAAAAACCAATCAGAATCTTTTGCTATTAAAATGAACATAATGGGGAGGGGGTATATGGTAGGGAACCATTAAGATGTCTCCCCATGATTCCCCCTTCCTGGTATTTATGCCTTTCTGTAATTTCTTACCTTTGAGTATTGTTTGGATTTAGTGTTTGGACGAACGGAGGCCAGATGGTACACTTCCGGATTCTTCTTCACCACTAACTCTTCCCGCGCCCGCGAAAATGCAGCCGGCGCCCGGAAGGTGCAGACCAACTGGCATGCGCCAGGTGACGTCAATCCGAAGAGACCAAAAGATTTACCTGGTCGCACCTGCCCAACGCCCTGGAGGCGCCCGTGCCCCGCCTATTGCCCTCCCACTCCTAGAAAAGCCGCTTTTGGCCAGGGTCCCACGCGGCTTTCTCACAGCCCCACTCGTGTGGGGATGTCGAGACTGTGGGAACTGGGTCCCAGAGCCCCACGGGGGGACTCTGCCGGCCTCCTTCGCCCGAGGCGGACAGACTTCTCCCCCACACCTTAGGTTACCAAAAATAAACTTGCAGTTTTGCTCCTACACTTCCCTGGTCGCTGGTTCTTTTGTGCTCATTCTGGTGGTCTTAGAAAAACAAATCATTTAGCAATTCTAATAAATGGATATGGCAAACATAACAGATAACTCTTGCAAGGCTAGCTTACAAAGTGACTGCAGTTGCCAGCGTGTGCTGCTTCTTTGGCTGTCTTACTTGCTTTCTATGAGGGAAGTCAGCTGCCATGTTGTGAGTTGCCCTATGAAGAAGCCCACTTCGCAAAAAGCTGGAGTCCTCCAGCCAATAGTTAGTGAAAAACTGAGGATCTCTCTCCAACAGCCCATGAAAAATTGAATCTTGCTAACAATCACACGAGTGATCTTGAAAGGCACTCCCTCAACTGAGTCTTTAAATGAGACTTCAGCCCTGGCCACATTTTGATTGCAGCCTTGTGGGAGAATTTAGGGCACAGGAAGCAAGTTAAGCCATGCCTGTATTCCAGAAACACAGAAACTATGAGATAAGTGTTTTCTTTTTTAAGACATCAGGTTTTGGAGCAATTTGTTCTGAAGCAGCAGATAAGTCATATGGGTAGATGGAAAAAAAGGGAGCAGGCAGGTGGAAACTTGACTCAAGGCCAAATGGTAGAACGACTGTAGCTGAAAATTAAGTAAATGAACCAGAAGATTAAAACAGAGAATTTCCTCAAAACACAGGCAAAAGAAAAAATCAGAAAAAATTACATATATATATATAAATAGATCTATATTAATTATATACCTACACATTAGTTATATATTAATGCATATATGTATATATACATATATAATCTATATATTAATACATAGGCATATATAAATATGTGTATATGTATATGTAATTTTGTATATATGTATGTGTATATATGTATATATTAGAAAATTACATATAGATAGATATTATATATAAAGTTAAGAGATGTGAAGAACAGATGTAAGAAGTCAATGCATATTTATTTCCCACCAAAGAAATAACTGGAAAAATAATTTTTAAAATTACTAATCTGAACCGTCTTGACTCTTTATGTGAAAAGGGCCAGTGAGTACTAAAATTATAGTTGAAAACAAAAAAAAAACACCTAGAGACATTGTGATGAAATTTGTTAATGCCCAGGAACAAATGAAAAATTCCATAAACTAACAGAGTGAGAGAATTAATACAAATTTCCGGTATTAGAGAAAACATCAAATCATGCCTATAAAGGGCTTATGGAAAATATTTTAGACTTATCTAAACTATGTTCAAATATGAATGCAAAAGAAATACATTTTCAGAAATTCAAAGAATCAGGCAGCTGAAAACTTATTCCTTCCCCTTGATTAATTATTAAAGTATGCTCTCCAGCAAAAAAAAAAAAATCTGAATCCAAGAAAAGAAAATGCAGAAGAACATATAAATAGTGATACATAATTAACTCCAAACTATATGGATAACTCATTTATGAAGTTCATAAAATGGAAACAACTTTAGTTTTAAATAGCAGATTGAGTCAACATGTTTTATCACTCATTTCTCCATTTCTCTGGAGACCTCACTAGAATTATGACGAATAAACGCAAAGGCATCAGTGCACAAGAAATGGGGAAAAGGATATCTACATTTTTGTAGTTTTGAAGATTTTAACCAAAAATTTTAACGACTAAAAGCAAGTAGAGAAACAGGAACTGATTTACAATGGCAGCGGAAGCCATAGGCTGCAGAGCCATGGTTCCAACCTTTTTGGCACCAGGGGCCAGTTTCATGGAAGACAATTTTTCCATGGACTAGAGGGATGGAGGCAGATGGTTTCAGGATGATTCAAGCATATTGCATTTATGTGCTTTATTTCTATTATTACACTATAATATATAATGGAATAATTATACAACTCACCATAATGTAAAATCAGTCGGAGCCCTGAACTCTTTTCCCTGCCACCCTGCAACTAGACAGTCCCATCTGGGGGTAATGAGAAACAGTGACAGATCATCAGGCATTAGATTCTCATAAGGAGCATATAACCTAGATCCCTTGTATGTGCAGTTCACAATAGGGCTCATGCTCCTATGAGAATGTAATACCGCCGTGGATCTGACAGGAGGCAAAGCTCAGGTGGTAATATGAGTGATAGGCAGTGGCTGTAAATAGAAATAAAGCTTTGCTCACTTGCCAGCCACTCACCTCCTGCTGTGCAGTCCAGTTCATAACAGGCCATGCATAGGGCGTTGGGGACCCCCACTGCAGAGCATCCAGTACAGAATATGGAAAGAAAAGAATTTATCATAGTAGCCTGGCAAAATCTTCTAATTCAGAATTCAGAAATTTGATATAGGAGAAGGCTGAAATTAGCTGACAGGCTGAAATCAGGAGGATTCACTTAAAAGTCAGTATGCAACACAGGCCAACCCTCCTCACCTCAGCAAGCTACTACCCTGGCTCTCTTTTTAGGTACAAGATCAAAGGTGTTTCTTCAGGAGAAACTGAACAAACACTCAAGAGTCTGAGAAAATCTGAAAACCAGAGATTTAAGTAAAAGTGTTAGGCCTTAATTCCTTAAGACACACAGAATGCCAGCAGTTGGGCATTTATACCCCAAGATGCTGATCAATTATTGCTTTTCTCTCTCCCCGGTTGAATAATCCCTGGGGGGTGGGGGAAACAGCATATTGGCACTTGAAGATTCTGCAGCAAAATGGGAAATTTCCAGCCTCAACATCCTACAGCTGAAGCCACAAGTAGAACACTCACAGTCATAAGCATGGAGTTTAGCTTTAAAATTAGCTTTTAAAATGTTACTTCTTAGATATGTGTTTTTCTGTCTTTTTTTTTTTTTTTTCCCTTAACCTTTTATTATAGGAAATTCCAATCATAAGCAAAGAATAGAGTACGGTATAATGAATTGCCATATACCTTTCACGCAGTTTGGGTCATGAACAGCTCAGGGCAGAGGCGATTTCTCTTTTTTTCTTTCTTTCTTTCTCTCTCTTTTTTTTTTTTTTTTTTTTTTTTTTTGAGCTGGAGTCTCATTCTATTACCAGGCTGGAGTGCAGTGGCACCACCTCGGCTCACTGCAGCCTCCGCCTCCCGGGTTCAAGCGATTCTCCTGCCTCAGCCTCCCCAGTAGATAAGATTACAGGTGCACGCCACCATGCCCAGCTAATTTTTTTTAATTTTAATTTTTATTTTGTATTTTTAGTAGAGCTGTCTTTTTATAAAAAGTTATCAGTCTAGAAAGAGATACAAAATTTCTCATCTTAATAAAAGAGACCTATCAGAATTCTACAACAAACATCAAAAGATTTTGTAACATTTTCAACCAAACCACTATGAAAAATATTAGCAGGGATAAGATTTATCTCACACTTGTAAGTGATATGATTTTTTTCTATGAATTTCCAAATAGCTAAATAGTGAATAAAAATATAAGGAATGTAATAAGGTGATTGAGTTATATTTATTTTATTCATTTTATATTGCAATAATCAAGTAGAAAATAAATTTTAAAAAATTAACAACACCTATTGTTACATCAACCGTTAAAGACAACAAAGACAGAACTCTAGGCATAAAGAAATGTGCTAGAGGTATTTGAGAATTTATTAATTTTATAGAGCTTAAAAGAATTGTGTAAATAAGGAGACATTTTACAATGCTGAGAATCTGAAATTTCAGTACCATAAACAAGACATGAGGTACAAAAAGATAATATTCTGTCTATTTTCTTCAACCGTCACACCCCACTGTCTACTTCAGTGCCTTGTGACATTAGTTTTTATATTGATTACGTGTTGAAATGATTAATATTTTAATCATATTTAGTAAAATAAGATACTGTTAAAATTAATTTTACCTGCTTTTTCTAAATTGACTTTTAGAAAATTTTAAATTCTATATGTAGCTTTCATATATGTAAATCAATTCTGGCATATAGATGTCAATCAAAAATGATATGCTGAGTGAATTAATGAAAAATGAATGATGATTACTCCAAAATCTATGAATGTAAATAATTCAATTTCAAAAAAAAGTCCAATGTGGTTTTTAAGAAACTCTTTAAGCTGACTTAAAGTTTGTCTAAAATATTAAATGTGCAAGAATTGTCAATTACACAACAAGCAGACATTTGACCTACCAGACAGGACAAATAATCTGACACCACAGTTATTACTACGACAGTCCATGTAAAGTATACTAGTTGATAAATAAAGAAAAAAATAGAATCCTGAAAAAGATCTATCACATTTATTCACAAGGATGGGATGAATTTGGCATTTGGTTTAGAAAGCTAAATTATTCCATAAATGTGGATGTGATAGTTATCTATTGGAGGAAATAGAGTTAAAGCCATATTTTAAAATATTAAAAACCAAATTATGGATTAATTATCTAGCCAAAGTCACTCAAATGACCATAAAATTTTCTGGTAAAAAATTCAGAATAGATTTGGACTGTTATTCATTTATTCATCCACATTTATTGACTATTGATTATGTAAAAAATAAAAGGAAAGGATAGAAATCTTTGCCCTTAGAGGCTTGCATTATATCAAAGGAAAAGATGGTAAATTATAAATATAGCACATTAATTAACATTATGTTAAAAGGTGACAGAATCCAGGGAGAAAAAATGGATTAGAAGTTTCAGGATAGGGATGGAAGTGGGGGTGGAAGGGAGGATGGGTGAAATTTTACATTGAGCTGTCAATCCTCAGTCAGCGGGGACACTTAAACACAGGAGGGAAGGAGATGCTGCTATCCCAGGGGAAGAGCAATTCAGACACAGGAAAGATCCAGTTCCATGGCCTTAAGTAGAAGTGACTAAGGGAGTAGTATAGATGTGCCAGGTATACACTATGGGAAATTAGAAGCCATTATATATATTTGTTTTTTATGCTCAGCCAGATGTAACACCATTGAACTTTTTCAGGAGAGGAATTACAGATGTGACATGTTTTAAAACTATTACTCTGGCTGCTGTATTAAGAGGCACCTATGGCACTCTAAATGAGAATGTGTTTCTGGGCAAGAAGATACAGTGAAGATGATCAGAAGCTATCAGTTTCTCATTATTTTTTAAAGGCCAAGCCAACAGAAATTCCTGATGGATTTGATTATGAGAGAAGAGAATTAAGATTAACTTCAAGGGTTTGGGTCTGAGAACCTGGAAGGACAGTTACCATCAGCAGAAAAGGGCAAGTCAATGGAAGGAGGAGGATTTTCAGGAAAAATCAACAGTAGTTAAAGATGATTATTAGACATCCAAGTAGATATGTCACATAAAGAGTTGGATTTAAAACTTTTGAAGTCAGAAGAGAGGCCTGGGCTGGACTGGGCTGGGTTGGAACATGAGAATGAAACTTAAAGGCATGAAACTGGTAGACTCAAGGAAGAGAGTGTAGATAAGGAAGAGAAGAGGGCTAGGGAGAGAGCCTTGAATTACCACAACATTAACACATCTAAGAGGTTGAGAAAATAAGAAAGACTCACAAAGCGAGGCCAAGAAAGAGTAATCAGTAAGGAGGAAAGAAAACAGATGTGATGTCTCAGAAGCCAAGTGAAGCTAATGGTTTAAGAAGGAAAACGCGATCAACTGTAAGAAAGATGTTTAGCAAGATCAAATATAATAAATACTACGAATATATCACTGGATTTAGCATAAGGAAGTTCTTCATGACCTTTAAAGCATTTTGGTTTAGTAGGTGAGCTAAAACTCTCCAAGTAGTTTACCAGCTAATATGTAGTGAGGGGAGATTAACTAGAAATTGGGAGCTGAGAGGTCTCTTTTGAGGAGTTTGGCTGCAATGTCAATCTCTGAAAATGGCAGTGTGTATAGTGGGGGAGGTGTAACTTTTAAAGGTGTTTTTTATTTGTTTGATTTAAATGCAAGAAATAACAGCATGTTTGTAGGCTGGAGTAAATGATCCAGTACAAGGGGGAAAATTGATCATGCAGGAGAGACAAAGTGGAACATTCCTGGAGTAGAAATGCCTTAAGAATTTATTAAGCAGGTAAGAGGAAATGAAATTCATTGCCCAACTCAGGGAATCCACTTTGGATAAGTGTGTGAATAGTTAATCCATACTCAAAAGTAAAAAGAATGGATATGTGGGCATAGATGCCAACAGGTAGGTAGATAATGATGGTAGAAGTCTATAGAAGTTATTTCTTTTTTTTTTTTTTTTTTTACTCGTCTCAGTAAAAAAGATAATCATCCGACGATAAGGCTGGTGGAGCTTATGTTAGAGGTTTGAGAAGGAAGAACAAAATGTGAATGAACGTATAAGAAACTAGAAAGTGAATGAACCAGGGAGATACTCTATGATCTGTGTAGCAACTTTAAGAGCTTATCTGGCACTTGTAGTCATAAATTTTAAATAAGACCTATCAACATGATTTCATATTTCTATGCAACCATAATTATTTGCATTGGTACAGATGCAAAACTGGCAAAAGGTTGGATTTACCAGAGTTGTGATTTTGTCAAGTAAGTCTCCAAATTGAAAGAAGAGCAATGGAGTAAAGAATATATTCAAGGAAATTAATAAAATGATTGGCCATGGAATTGAATTTGGATAAGGAGGGAAAAAAGGACATCCAGTGGCACATTGAAGAACAGAGAAGAGGTGGTAAGACGAATGGATGGGAGGTCTCATTTGAGTGGTGGAATTGTTGAAATTGAGGTAATAGAGGAGTGAGCTGAAAAGTGAAGTTGTGAACAAAATTGAAATTATGTCCAGGTTTCAATTATGGGTAACAACAAATCCAGAGTGTGACCACAGAGTAGTGATTTAAGTAGAGCAGTTGATAAGATGATCATAAAATAAGAGATCAAGTAAGGAGGTATCAGACAGGTATCAGAATTGCAAATATCATGTATGGATATATTGAAGACAATAAGAAATAAGAAAGGCAAACTGCTCAGAAGGAACTAAAATGTGGAGAAATGAGGGTAGATAGGGTAGGTAAATTACACCACTAATTACACATAATGGATGATATAGTCTAAAGGGCTTGAGATTTTAAGCTAAAGATTTTAAGGAAGAGGAAGGAAGAAGGTTCTGGAAATAGGAAGGAAGTACTTAATGGTAAAAGATATAGAGATGTAAATAACCACAACTTAAGAGAAGCTGGGGAATGCAACACCCCAAGAGAGATCCAGGTTCAGGTTACAGCAAGAAAGGGAAAATAAAATCATGAAAGAGTTTGAAGACATAGAGGATTTCACTGGTGATGAGCAGCGAATAACATTAGTCCCAATGAAGAAGGATTCAGGAGTTGAGAGTGACTGGAGGATAGAAGAAAAGGAAATTTTCAGACTATATATAGGTTAGAATTTTAAAAAGGAGAAGTGTCTGAGGTTGTGAGAACTGATAGAAAATGACAGTAAGGGAGGAAAGGGTGAAATGAGATGATTTTGGTTTTCTCAAGGAAGATTGTGTTAAAGAGGTTAAATCTGTAGGGAGATGGCAAATGATGGTTCTGGATCTCTCTGACCTTATCCATGCTGGGTTCACTGTCTAAGAGAATGAGACATTAATCTCAGTGCCTGTATGGGATGAACAAAATTTACCCAGAGCTTGGCATTCTCCATTACCAAGATGATGAAACTGAATTCCCATGGACCCATGGGAAAAGACAGTGTGTGTGTGTGTGTGTGTGTGTGTGTGTGTGTGT
>NC_045449.1:40285987-40334207 GCF_002776525.5 Piliocolobus tephrosceles | reverse complement strand
TTTTTTTTTTTTTTTTTTTTTTTTTTTTGAGATAGAGACTTGCTGTGTCGCCCGGGCTGCAGTGCAGTGGCACGATCTCAGCTCACTAAGACCTCCGCCTCCCGGGTTCGTGCCATTCTCCTGCCTCAGCCTCTTGAGTAGCGCCCGCCACAATGCCCGGCTAATTTTTTTTTGTATTTTTCTTAGTAGAGACGGGGTTTCACCATGTTAGCCTGGATGGTCTCAATCTCCTGACCTCGTGATCCGCCCGCCTCACCCTGTCAAAGTGCTGGGATCACAGGCTTGAGCCACTGCGCCCGGACGACTGGCTCTTACAAAAGGGAAATTTGGATACCCAGACAGGCACACTCAGAAGGAAGACAGTGTAAAGACATGCAAGAAGAACACCATGGGAACACAGAGGTAGAGACTGAACTGATGCAAGCTAGGGAACACCAAGGACTGCCAGCTCCTATAGAAGATAGGAGCAGGTAAAGAAGGATTCAGTTCACAATCTCAGAATGTCACACAGCAGCATGGCCCTGGAACAACTTGATTTTAGAATTGTAGATCCCAAAACTATGAAACAATATATTTATTGTTTTAAGACACCCAGTTTGTGGTCCTTTGTCAGAGCAGCCAGAAGAATGAATGTGCTATCTCTACAGATGTGGTGAGACAGTTGAGTAAATGAACATATGTAAAGTGCTTAGAACAATGCCTGCCATATGGTCAGCACAATAATTTCTGTTAATGATTTTAATAGAGGAAGAATATAAGGTATCTGGGAGCACAGAAGAAAGACTGTTTACTCCACAAATTTGCAGCTTAAATCATCAAGCATCTGCTATCTCAAAGTTTGTATGTATCAGGAATCCAGGCATGGCTTAGCTGTATGCCTCTGGCTCAAGATCTCCGAAGAGACTGCAGTCATGGTGTTAGCTGGGGCTGTGGTCTTATCTGAAAACCCAATCAGTGTGGAGTGGAGAGGACATCTGTTTCTACTCTTACTGATGTAGTTGTGGGCAAGTATTAGCCCTTCACCACTTGGGACTTTCCACAGGGTCACCTCATGACATGGCAGCTGACTCTCTCCAGACAGCAATTCAAGAGAGATCAAAAGATACTGCCTGAGGTGAAGTCCACAGTGTATAACCTGCTCTCAGAAGTTATAGTCCTTCATTTTTGTTGTTTTCTGTTTATTAGAAACCAGTCAATAAGTCTTGCTCCCATTCAAGGGGAGATAATTACACAAGGGTGTTACTACCAGGAGGTATGAATCATTGGTTGTCATCTCAGCAGCTACTGTCTACATGCAGGAAGTGGAAGGATGGGGGCTTTTCACATGGTATCCCCAGTGCTTTGCATATAAGAGGTGTACACTACCTGTTCAAAATAAATGCATAAAATTAGGTAATAATTTATCTTCTACCTTTCTGAAAGTAGTTTGGTTAAGGGGAAGACATTAAAAGTTTATTCCATGTAATAACAAGTCAACATCTTGTGTTTATATTTAGAAATGTAAATTAGATGCAATAATTTGGGGATGTTTTTCCAAAGAAGGAGAAGCGATACAGAGAATGAATTCTGCCCCCTTTGAAATAAGTTTTAAGTTGTTCAAGTAAGACAATATACAAAGTAATATTAGTATAATTGAGTTTTCAAATTTTTATTTGTATTAATTTTACAAGTAATACAGAACTGTTCTTATTCTGTTTTGATTTTAAAAAGCATACAAATAAAATGAAATTCTTCTCTGAATACCATTACCAATTCTAGTCTGCGAGAGAGAGAGAAAAAAAAATTATATTTTGTGGGGTATGAGTGTATATGTGCACACATATGTATTTATATAAATGTTATCCTATAAATGCAGTTCTTCAACTTATAATTTTAATTTAATCTATTTTGGAACTCTTTTTTGGCCTGAATGGGTTTATCTTAATACCTACCTTATTAGATTACTTTTAGGATTGCCTGTAGTAATGCATATAAAATGTTTAGAATAGAACATGGGCATATAGTAAGCGTTTAATAAATATATATTAGCTATTTTTATTGTTATAAAAAGGAAGACAAAATTTTAAAGGAGTTGCACCAAGAAGTTTCTTTGTGATGATGAAACAATTCAATATTCTAGTTCTAGTGGATGTGACTATTAATTTTATGTATGAATTTGGCTGGGCCATGGTATCCCGATATTTGATTAAATGTTATTCTGGATGTTTCTGTGAGGGTGTTTTGGATGAGATTAACATTTAACTTGGTGAATTTTGAGGAAAGCAAAGTATCCGTTATAATGCATATGTACCTCATCCAATCAGTTGGAGACTTGAATAACGCAAAAGAAGGACCTCCGCCATGCAAGAGTGAACTCTGACAACAGATGCTCTTTGGAGTTAAATAGCAACATTAGCTCTTTTTTGGGTTTTATAATCACATAAGCCAATTCCTTAAAAATAAATCTCTCTCTATATATATATAATATATAATATATATAATATATATATAACACACACATATATATTTATTGTTTTTGTTGTTGTTTTCACATATCCTATTGATTCTGTTTCTCTGGATTACTCTGGCTATTGCAATGGTGATTACACAAATTTTATCTATACATGTGACAAAATTTTATAAAACTATACACCAAAAAAGAAGAAAATGTGTGAGTAAATGTAAAAACTGGTAAAATCAGAATAAAGTCCTTAGTTTAGTTAATAACATTGCAGCAATTTCTTGGTTTTGAAAATGTGCTACGGTTATGTAAAATGTTATCATTGGGAAGGTACGTGGAAACTTCCTATACTATTTTTGGTTTATTGTGAGTCTATAATAATTTTATTATAAACAAGCTTAATAAAATATAAATCTGATTATATCATGGTCACAGAGCTGTGTAAATATCACCTATTAGAAGGGAGATGGGGGCATAACCAGTAGAAAATATGAGGAAGTTTGGGGGATCAAAGAGCAGAGCCGACCCGTGCCTTACCTCCCAGGGAGAACCTGAGCAGGTGAAAAGCCTCTTAGAAGTTGATATAGCACAAGAGGCACAGAAAAAAGACATTCACTGAGTTTCTAGGCAGATCTACTTGAGCAACTCCAGAGTTTCCAGTTGTTCTCTGTGCACCCAGAAGTAGTACAGGACTAACTAGGAAATTGCTGGGTATAGAGACCTCAAAGTACTGTATGAAGCAGACACCACCGTGATCAATGTGTCTCATGACTAAAGGACAAGTAAAAACAAGAGACTTTCCACATAGGCCAGCATGGATGATATTAGTATAGGACAAGTGCCAGTATTCACACATTGGCTCTCCCTGACTCCTACAAGATGTTGAACACAATTTCTTTCTTTTTTTTTTTTTTTTTTTTTGAGACGGAGTCTCGCTCTGTCACCCAGGCTAGAGTGCTGTGGCCGGATCTCAGCTCACTGCAAGCTCCGCCTCCCGGGTTCACGCCATTCTCCTGCCTCAGCCTCCCGGGTAGCTGGGACTACAGGCGCCGCCACCTCGCCCGGCTAGTTTTTTGTAGTTTTTAGTAGAGACGGGGTTTCACCGGTTGAACACAATTTCTAAGAGAGGAACAGAAGCCCTGACATGACTGAGATTACTCTGAATCATTTGAGATTCAGTTTCCAGAACTCGATCACATGGTGGCTTGAACAAGAAACAGGAAAATTTAAAGAAGTTCCATATTAGCCAGGAGTGGTGGCTCAGGCCTATAATCCCTGCGCTTTGGGAGGCCAAGGCAGATGGATCACCTGAAGTCAGGAGTTCAAGACCAGCCTGGCCAACATGATGAAAACCCATCTCTACTAAAAACACAAAAATGAGCCAGGCATGGTGGCAGGCATCTGTAATCCCAGCTACTCGGAAGGCTGAGGCAGGAGAATCGCTTGAACCTGGGAGGCGGAGGTTGCAGTGAGCTGAAGTCACACCACAGCACTCCAGCCTGGGCAACAAGAGCAAAACTGTCTCCAAAAAAAAAAAAAAGAAGTCCCGTATCTTGTATACCTGCGTTTGTGATGTCTTACTTGTACCATTGAATGAATGAACTGCAATGTCCTTTATCCTGTCTCATGACTTTCCTTTGATTTTCTCTGTAAAACCCAGAGTTCAAAAATGAGTAGATGAAGAAATCTAGGAGTAAGAATATTTCAGGTTGGGATTCAAAAAAATGAAGGATGAGTCCATTTTCTTCTATTATCCTTACTTTAAATTCTGGGAAAAGCTGACTATCATTAAGAAATTTATTTCAAATAAATATTTGTAAAGAAACTGCTTTCTTCAAATCATCAGGCCTAAAGTTGAGGCTCTGAATATATTTTACAGATGCCTGTTAAGTTGAGTCTGTTTTTAAGGCCTTAGTCCCCTTTTCTTCATTAAATAAACGAAGAAGAAATAAAAAATATAAGTAGGTTGTTTGAAGAAAAGACAATCATGCATTTCAGAAGAAGAAGTACAGTTGCATGCAGCTGCGCTAGGCAGAGTAGGATCAGGTGAGAAAGTCTTTTTCCGAAACGTTTTTCTTTCCTTCTTAATTCTTTACAAGGAAAAGTGCCATTAGAGTCTCTCTGGTATATATATATTTTTTTTCTTCCTGAAGCACAATGCAGACATTTTCAGGAAAAATAGTTACCTACCTCTGTGATGCCACAACTTGAATGGTGTAATTCTGCTGGCATTATGGAGGGCTCAAGCTCAAGAAAAAAATATCCTCATAATTAAGAAAAACTACAGGTTATGGGACACAATGCACATTTCTCACCTAGACTCCCACTTTTACTACAAAAAGGCAGCCACCAGCAGGTAGGGTGAAAAAGCCTTTATCAACTGGCTTGCTTGATCCTTTCCAATAAAGCCATTAGTCTCTAGGAAAAGTGTAGAGGGTTAAAAGCTTTGCTTTCAATCATCATAGCCTAATCCCAGATTGCCTCTGTTCAAATCTGCCTTTGTAATTGATATTATGGCTTTAAAATTGTAGTGAGGATTCATTCAAAAGTACTTCAAAAAGCCAAAAATGCCCTGGTGACCTAGTCAGCACGATGCGGGCCAGAACTCTAAGTCTGGGAGTGAAGGGAAAAAGGGCTAAAATCAGAGTTCAGTGATGGTTAAGAAGTAGATGGCAGACTTTTTCCAGATAGCTTCAGATGAATATACAAAAAAAAAAAAAAAAAAAAAATGAGATTGAGATTTGTGGTGATATTATCCAATCATTTACTTGGTACAATCTTTGATTCAATGTTTTGTTGTGGATCAGTGTTTGTGTATAAGAATAAAATAACGGCCTGATGAAATGAAATTAACTCCTGGATGATAGTAGCTGTCTAATCATATTTCACACAGAAGTCTGCATTACTTATTCTTCTGTTTAGCTACATTACTTTTGTCACTGCTTTACTCATTAAGATAATTTATGATAAATAATAAAATTTGCTGAATAATTAAGACTCATTAAGATCATTCCTGAATCCCATTCTGTACTATCAAATAAATACTTTAGCTTTGTGTATTGTCTCACTATAATTGACCCAAGGTAGTGATACAGCTCTGATGAGTGGAGGAACACCAGGTTCTTAGTCTGGAGTCAAATTGGAAAAGCCGACAGGACACACGTGGTGTAGTTTTAAGGAGCAGAGAGTTTAACAGGAAGAGAAAGAAAGAAGCAGCTCCCCTGTACAAAGACAGAGGGAGGGAGGGGTCCAAAGCCGAGAGACAGGACCCCGCATTTAGGTAATATTAGCCAGTTATGTTTGATTTGATTTGCATAGGGCTCAGGGTATTGGTTTGACCAGGCATGTCATTCACATAGCCCGGGAGGAAACTGGCCCTCCCACCCTTACCTTTTAATATGCAAATGCAGGTCGCCATGATGTTCCCCACACGTGGGGATATGTGGGGGCGGCCATGCTGCCAGGCACATGTTGGGTCAGGGCAAGAGGATAATCCTGGTAATCACCATATTGAGTGGACCCAGTTTCTAAGGGCTTGCATTTGCATATCAAAGATTGCCAGTTTGGGTCTAAGAGCCAGGGCTTTCATGCTATATAAGAGCTTCGAAAAATTTCCAAGGACCCCTTTTTTCCTATCTGCCTAAAATAATTTCTTAATAACTCCTACCTCAGTATTAAGTAAAGGAGCTCTTTTCTTTCAGCATACCTTAGTATGGAAGTCATCTCGCCCCTATTAAACATTTATTTTAGAAACAGGAACATGTCAGTGCTATTAAAATAAAATCCTGTTGTTATTCATTGGAGACTCATTTTATCAGGATCACTTTCATTGTTTTTACTCAAGCAGGGACATATTTACATGTAAAGTTTCAGCTTCTTTTCTATTTTTAACCACCTTTGCCACAAATCAAATTGAGAAGACAATCAGGCTTTTTAACTATTCATCTCGTGGCAGCCTCTGAACTAATTACTTTTCATGCATTAGAACATCGAATGTTCCCACCAAGTCTGGGCTTCTCCTATGTAGCATCCTTCTACTCTACGATGTGTCACTCATCCATGCCCGTGCTTATACTCTGAAAAATAATAAAGCCTAAAATGGCACTATCTTTGAAATCACTCACTAAGCATTCTCCCTCCCAACCAAACTCACCTACCCTGCCCACTTACTTACTCAAGTAATCCTGCCAAAATAGTTATTTGACATACTTTAGTTATTTAACCAATTTCTTGATCTCTCTATTCTCCCTCTAGCCCTGTGACTGTCAACTGGGAACTTGTGCCCTCTAAAAAACAAGAAAATGTCACAAGATATTTCTGGTAGTTACCACTGGGTAGGTAGTATTGTTATGCGGTGGGGAGAGGCCAGTGATGCTGCTAATATCATACAGAGGACATCTCCCACAACAGAATTTTCCAGCCTCGAATATCAAGAGTGCCAAGGTTGAAAACCCCTACATTTAGTCCCCTGATTGTTTTCATTTTCTTGGTCTTCCATGGTAGGCTCAACAGTCCATCACAACATCTCTTTCTTGCTAATTTCCTCAGTTCTTTTACCCATATTACCTTCCATCACAACTCTTTGCAAAACTTCCAATCTTGTGCTGGTTGTTGACTCCCTGTATTAGTCAGGGTTCTCTAGAGGGACAAGACTAATAGGATAGATGCATATATGAAGGGGAGTTTATTAAAGAGTATTGACTTACACGATCACAAGGTCAAGTCCCACAATAGGCTGTCTGTAAGCTGAGGAGCAAAGAAGCCAGTCCAGGTCCCAAAACCTCAAAAGTAGGGAAGCTGACAGTGCAGCCTTCAGTCATGGATGAAGGCCTGAGAGCCCCTGGCAAACCACTGGTGTAAGTCCAAGAGTCTAAAAGCTAAAAAATTTGGAGTCCAATGTTTGACGGCAGGAAGCATCCAGCACAGAAGAAAGATGGAGGCTGGAAAATTAGCCAGTCTAGTCCCTCCACGTTTCTCTGCCTGCTTTTATCTTAGCTGTGCTGGCAGCTGATTAGATGATGCCAACCCAGATTGAAGATGGGTCTGCCTTTCCCAGTCCACTGACTCAAATTTTAATCTCCTTTGGTGACACCCTCACAGATAAACCCAGGAACAATACTTTGTGTCCTTCAATCCAATCAAGTTGACACTCAATATTAACCATCACACTCCCTAAAAAGACCACCAGAAACATTTATTGATTGAACAAAGTTAAGCTTATTTAGATTAATGAAGTAAAGAAGAGGATGATCTTGACAGTGTATTTACAGTATCTCACAAAAGTCATGAAAATGTATTTATCAAGATCATGCTTAGATGGGGTGATTTAAAGGCAAGTTTTAAAGGATGGGGAAATATTTGGGAATGGCAGAATTTATGTCGCACTAGCTTTAGACTGGTGGACACAGTGAAATGAAGGTCTTGCAGTATTATGAGCAAGCTTCTAGTCATAAGTAAGCTTTTTCGTTGTTTCACAGTCTTATCCAAGAGCAAATATTTCTTGAAGAAGGAGCCAAGTGAGTTTTTTAGCCTGGTCTCAGTGCTCTTTGGCACGTAAATAGCAAAGTATTATTTATACCAGAATTGATTAACATAGAAAAAGAAAAGTACGAACTAACTAGCTTTCAGAGAGGCTCAATAACTTGCCCAAGGTAAAAGACCTAGCAGCTACCAGAGCTGGGAATGCACTCACAACTTATGTGACTCCTCTAAGCATTTGTCTTCTTTATACTACAGCGCCATTACAAAAAGAGGATTGATTTTTTTTTCTTTTTGTTTCCAACATTCTCATTTTTTTCCCTCTATTTCTGTCAACATTCATCTGTGTTTTTCTATGTTTTTTTTTAATCTCTTTGAGTCTTGAAATATAGAAATTGTTGCCTCTTCAGTCCCATAGAGTTCAGAATACAGTTTGAACATATACATCAAAGTTTTCTTTCTATTTTTAAAATTTTATCTTTTAGTTATCAAGTCTTTCTTGGCTTTGAATTATGTGAAACTTTAAAGGTCACAGCTGCTTTTTGATCTAATAGAACACTATGCTCCTAGTTGTGGCAGGCTTGGAATGTGCAACTCAGATCTCCCTTCAAGAAATAACTTGCGAGAAATTCAGTTGTAAGGAATGTAGTTAGCTGGCAGCCCTCAGCTATTGGCATCTGCAAGAATTGTCTCAGATTTTGAATCAAGCCCACTCATCCCAGGCAGCCCTCAACCAATATCTGGGCACCATTCCTCCCTAGCTGGAATCCTGTAACAAGTCATCTCTGCTTCAGAACTAACCAGTGGGTTGGCAGACGCTGTCAGACCTTCATTTGAAGCTGAGGCTCTCCTTGCCCAATCTCACCTCCTCTTTCCTTTTCTTTCACAGGTTTCAGGTTGGCTTGAGTATGGTAATCTTTCTCCTGCTCAATAAACCTCTTACATTCCTAAGACCGTCTCAACGTCTGCGTTCAGGAGGGCTTAAATGACAGAATATTACAGGACTACTTTTCTATGCCACTGGGCAAGTCATTTTAACCCAATGCACTAAGTGTTATAAATGGAGTGGGGCCAAGATGTTTTTAGGATGTACTGTGTGCAGAGCAAATTACATATGCTAGCTTGATGAATCATTACAATAACTTCTGAGGTAGGTATTATTCTCATTTCAGAGATGAGGAACCTGAAGCCTAAATAGATTAGATATTCTGCCCAATTTTACCCAAGAAGTCAGCAGCAGGGTTATGAATGAAACAGCAGTCTGTCTGCCTCAAAATCCTGTACTCTGGTTGTTATGCACATGCTCTCACACAGGAAGGTAAGATGTTAGTTGCTATGACTGATACAAGAATTGCAAGACCCTCTTCGTCCTTAAGCATTTGTAAGGTGTCTTTTAGTTCTAAAAGGGTATGATTCGGTGAAATGAATTAAATGCTCTATTTCAGGGGAGAAGACCCAGGGAGCTGTAGAAACCCCCATGTTAAGCAGAACGTTCATTGCTATACGACTGTTATAGTTAGAGTTGCCCATACTGTATCCCAGATTTTAAATTGAATGTCAAATTTAATTTGGCTGAGGAAGCCTGAAGCTCAAAGTCTATCACAGATCACAGAGCTAGGCCTGACAGCTGCCTCATAAATCAACCTGATAAGAAGAATCAGGGAGTAAATGATAAATCCCTGTTTAGTGCCTCTTGGCCTCCTACCACCTCCCCCATCCCCTAAACAGGTCAATATCCCATTTGAAAGGATTCTTTATGTTTATAAACTAAACTACAAAGAAGATGTACCAATCCAGGCAGTGAGAAAGGCTCAGCTTACAGATTTCTGCTACCATGGAATCTCTTTGTCATTTCCTGACTTTCCAAACATTCATGTCCGAAGTTCAACTCTAATCTTACCTTCAAGAGGAAGACTCATTCTGTTATCTAGCTGTCATCGATTTCTCTTTTTCTGAATCCAAAACTACTTATCATTTGATAATACATTTTAATGATGTATTTGATGCCGTCATTCTTTTATTCAACACACATTTACTGACTACCTACCATTGCAAACCTTTGGTAGGCACCATGGGAGACACATTGATAGACAAAGATTTTTGCCTTTGGAAATTGAAATCTAGTTGAGTAGACACTTTCAAATAACATAGGGAGGCATGAACTACAAGAGCTTGAATTGGAATTCAACCTTACCAGTAACTAGAGGCATAAACTTAAGCAATCTATCGAACATTTCTTGACCTATGAAAGATAAAGTGTAATAAAACAGCACAAACAAGGTCAAATGAAATAACATTTATAATATTTTTCATTGTAAGTTTCTGTACAGTTTCTTAGTTGTCGATAATAATAGTATTATCAATAAATTATTAAAGGCAAAATAAAATAACAATAGAGATAAAAGTAAAGTGTTGTTTGAATACAGCTGAAGATTTGTGGAAATGATATTTAAGCTAAGCTACTGAGGATGAGTAAAATTTTGGTTATGAAATATGGAAAGGTGAGCAATGAATAGTATAAATAGAGTATTAATAAGTAATACAGTATCATAAACAAATGCAAGATGATATGAAAATCTATGCTTTGCATAGGAAGAAAAATGTCTGAAATAACTTACGAAAAGATGGCTATACTAAGAACTAGGATTTGAAAGGGATAGTAGGGCCCTCTCATAGAGAACCTTGGTGGAGGTGTGAGAGTGTGAACTTTCTTTTTAGGGATGTCCTTGTAGTGGACATGTTTTTGTTTTACTTGTGTTTTTCACTGATTTCAAGGTTTGTCTGCTCAGCATCATTCCCTGTGCCATGTTATTCTGGTGGGATTTTTAATCATGAGACAACATCTGCTAATTTCAGGGGTCATTATTCAACTTAATCAAGTTGCCTTTGCCTAGAAATTAGTTGCCCTGGCCTAGAAATTTGCATTTTGAGCAGAGTCTTATAAAAACTGATCATGATTGAAGCTGACTTGTTCAAAGTCAGAGTCCTAGAGAAGACCTGATTCTCAGGTCTCTATAACTGCCCTTTCTCTTGCTCTCCCTGAAGTCAGGTCTTAGAACTTTTCTTTTGATACATTGTCACTACCAGTGTTAGTGAGAATCACTTTCTGTGGCTGGCCACTACACATCTCTGATACAGTAACAAAGAACTTTGAGATTAATATGATCTGACTTGCAGTTATAGTGTGTTGGCAAAATTGTTTTTTAGAGAAAAGTTCAAATAAAGAAAAACTACAGTCATCCTTCCATATTCATGAGGAATAGGTTTTAGTGTGCCCATCAGAGACCAAAATCCACAGATGCTTGAGTGTCTTATATAAAATGGCATAGTGTTGCACATAACTTATGCACGCCCTCCCATATACTTTAATCTCTAGATTACTTACACTATATAAGTACCATGTAAATAGTTGTTATACTGCATTATTTAGGGAATAATAATAAAGAATAATGTCTATATGTATTCAGTACAGACCCAACCATCCTTTTTAAAAACCACTTTTTTCAATCTGTGGTTGACTGAATTCATGAATGCTGAATCTATAGATATGGAGGGTCATTATTATAATAATAAACACCTACAGTTATTCCAATACATTCAGCCTAGTTTAAATTTCCTGAAACACATATCTATCTACACCTCTCTTCTGCTTAAAATCCTTGAGAAAACTCCACACTACTTAGAGGAAAATCAATTTTTTTGGCAACCATTCCAAGTTCCTCAGAGAACTAGCCATAATTCTTATTTCCAACAGTACCTCACTACTGCTTTTCAGGGCTCCTCATTTTAGGTCTATATGAAACTACTCACTATTGCCTGTATACAACCCTCAATTTTTTGCCTCCATGACTTATTGAACTTTGGGAGACCCATGCTTAGATATGTCTATGAGAATGTAGCTCTGGAAAAAAGGGTCATAAGAGAAAACCTATTTTTTCCTCAAGCAACAGAATATAAACGTTTCACCTAATAGTCTGCCCTTTGTGTGTCTCTGAATGGCACCAGCATATTTATTAGCAAGCCAGGCACCCTTGGAGGAACAGTGACATTATCATGTTAATGTCTTAGAAGGTAAAACAGTTGACTTTGCTCTGTTCTGAAGGTATTGCCCTTTTTATTTTAATAGCAGGGTTTCTCTACCAAGCCAGGTAGATTACCTCTGTAAATCTTAACAATGATAGGAGTTGCACTGCTAATCTGCTGAGAAGCTCTGAAATGGCTCCCTCAGTTTTGACGGTAAACCAGAGGAATGACACCTAGTTAGTTGCATAGCAAGACTCAGGGAATGCTTGGGTAAGAGATCATTACTGGCTAGACTTGGCTGATGTCATTTATTGAGTACTCACTGTGTATAGAGACTTTAGGACTGCCAGAAATTAAAAGGAAAGTTTGTCTCACAACCTTGGAAAATTTGCAAATTAAAGGTTTAGAACATGCATACATGAACAGAAAGTGAATGAGGAACTAAAAGAAGGCAGTTTAACAGTAAGAACAAGTGACAGCTGAGGCAAAGGAGGAACATTATGGAAAGAACATTCTCTCCACCCATTCTTTTCCATCCCTGACTCCATCAGCAGGGAAAGTCACACCTTCTAATTTGCACTAGTAGTACCTAATACTTTATCTCTTAGCGCTTGTCACCTTGAAGTCTAATTAATGTTTACTTGCCTGTTTTCTCCACTGAGTTTTAAGCTTCCTGTCTGATTTATAGCTATATCCCACCCCTTCTGGTATTACCTGGCAGAGTACAAACTCAATCATGGAACATTGAATACAGAAATAGGTGTTGTTTGTTGCATGAATTTTATTTATTGGGAAGGTTATGAGAGAAAATTGTGGTATACAGTTTAAGGGTGGATCTCCTTAGGATATCAACATTCTACCTTTAAAGTTTTTTTCAGTAATATTTGGCCTCTGAAATTTCATTTCATAAAGTAAAAGAAGCAATCTTTTTTTTTTCCTCATCCCATTAGTTCATTTCTTATTTATTTATTTATTTATTTATTTATTTATTTATTTATTTATTTATTTATTTAGAGACAGAGCCTCTCTCCATCACCCAGGCCCAGGCTGGAGTGCTGTAGCACAACCTCACCTCCTGGGTTCAAGAGATTCTCCTACACCAGCCTCCCGAGTAGCTGGGATAACAGGTGCCCACCACCACGCTGGGCTAATTTGTGTATTTTTAATAGAGATGGGGTTTCACCACGTTGGTCAGGCTGTTCTCAAACTCCTGACCTCAAGTAATCCACCTGCCTCGGTCTCCTCTCAAAGTGCTGGTATTACAGGCGTGAGCCACCACAACCAGCCCCATTACTATATTTTTATCAAATTTTCAAATTAAACTAATGTAGTTACTAAAATTGAACCTTCTGTATATCATTCTTTCAACATTTAAAAATCTCAATTTAAAGTGCTTAAAAACCTTTAATTTTGAAGGACTATATATTCTTAAAAATGTTTAGACGTATAGAGTATCTATAAAGAATGTGTAATTAGAGCATTTTGTATCTGAGTTTTTAACAAAAATGCAAGAAATATCTGTGAAAATAGGTAATATAAAAGTAAATAACATTTCTTAATAGTCTTGCTAATGATTCCGATTTACAAAACAAAAAAATAGCAGTGGTGCATACGTGTGTGTGTGTGTATACATGCATGCACATGTTCTTGAACTCGCTACCACCAGTCCTCTTGTAATAATAAAAGAATTTCAAGGTCTCTGAAATTTTCAGCTACTTAAAAATGCATAGAACACTCTACATTTATTTCAGTGTAATCATCCAATATGAATTTATTGACTACCACCTCTATACAAAGCACCAAAATGGTTTTGTACCACAATATGGTTCCTGCTGTCTAAAAACTTATGCTATAGTGAGGAAGAGAGACACATAAATAAGTAATTTCAACAGAACTTACAATGTGGCAGGTACAATGTTGGAAGTATGCCTAGGGTCCTGGGGAGACACATAAAAGAAGTACATATTTCAGCTCTTTGCCTATTGTGTATACGAGTGTGTCTGGGCAAAAGATTTTCTAAACTGAATCTTAAAAGAGAGTAGGATTTAGTAAATTTAAGAAGGTAGATGGAGATTCATTTCTAGCATTACAAAGATCTATACCAAGGCCCTAACCTGTGTGAAGTAAACTAATAGCCCTTGATAATTATGCGAGGGTAGAATACAGCAGGGACAAGGGTGGAGATGAAAATCCCGGGAGGTGGGCAGCAGCTGTGTCATGGAGAGGGTCACATGCCATTTGATGAGCATGCACTCTTTCCATTCAAAGATGTTCTTGCTCTAAGGCAAGGGTGTAACTGCATGATACATGCGATTAATCATGTGGTTAGTCAGTGGTATGCAGTCACAATGGGGTCTGTAGAAATTTTGTGTAGTTCCAAAAAAGTTATTAAATACCTTTTCCCTCTCCTATTGCAAGCTCTTCAATATTATTAATGGCTAGCATTTATTTATTACTATTTGCTAGACATAATTTTAAGCATTTTGCATATGTTAACATAAGAAATCTTCACAAAAAGTCAATGAGGTAGGAATAGGTATTACGATTACCACTGTATATAGGAGAGGGAATTGAGGCAGGAAATTAGTGTTATAGGTTGACTTCCTCAGAAACAGACATTGAGACAGAATTCAGACTGCAAAATCTTTTATTGGGGATCAACATCAGTGAAAAAAAGGAAGAGGAAGAAGCAGATACAAAAACAAAATGAGCCAGATAATTAAGGAGGTAATTTTATTCAGGTCATTCTAATGGGGAGAATATTTATTAATGAAAAGTGTCTCAAATGAGAGGGAGAAAATCTAGTTTCATAAAACAAGAGTGCCATTGAGGAAGAGTGGCAGTAAGTCTTAATCTCAGAATATGGGAGAGCAGGTGTTCCCTTGTGGTTGACCATTTTCTAGAATACAAAAAGGTTGGAGGTATGGGGGGCAGAGGGAGCAGCAGTTCTTAGCCATTGCATTTTCTGTTAGCCTGAGACTCAGGTAAAGTTCAACACTGTTGGTACCCCACTTTTGTGCAAGAAAAATGAATATCATTCATGACTGAACATCTCAGAGGTCACAGTAAACCTCTTGAGTGGGCAAAGCAGGGTCCAAAAAATTGCCTCTCAAGGACTCTTGTTAGCAAAACCAGTTGAACTAGCTATTAAGAGGGACAAACAATGGTCAGTTGCTTTAAGATTCTGGAGATCAGATATCTCAATAGAGGAATGCCCTAGGTAATATTTCAGGATGCCTCTGAAATATTAGTATAAAAAGTTGTATTAAAATAAAGAAACAGGATGTAAACTCTGAAGGTAACCAGTCTAATGGATGCCAAGAGGTCCGTGGAGGGAAATGGATGAAACAGCAGCCCTCATTGATTTCTGGAAGCTCTCAAGCTAGGATTGTTGATACACTAATATCTTGGTGATATGGTCCACAGTATTGGTTACCTCTCTTACAAGGGCAGGCATGATTGACTGAGCATTTCATGTAATTTCCTTTATGATCCAGACAATACAAAGAGAATGCAGCTTATGCTTGGTCTGGCTGCCAGAATGAGTCTAAGTTTTTACTAACTTAGGAAGTTTCAGTTTGCAGAGGTTCTTCTTCTTCTTCTTCTTTTTTTTTTTTTTTTTCTTTTTTCCTGGGGGCAGGGGGGCAGTGTATTGCTCTTGTCACCCAGGCTGCCATGCAATGGCGCGATCTCAGCTCACTGTAACCTCCGCCTCCCAGGTTTAAGTGATTCTCCTGCCTCAGCCTCTCAAGTAGCTGGTATTACAGAAACCTGCCACCATGCCTGGCTAATATTTTTGGGTTTTTTTTTTTTTTGGTATTTTTAGTAGAGATGGGATTTCACCATGTTGGCCAGGCTGGTCTTGAACTCCTGATCTCTCGCTTTGGCCTCCAAAAATGCTGGGATTACAAGCATGAGTGACGGCACCTGGCCTGCAGAGCTTTTTTAGATCCTGGGGAAAGGGGCCAGTCACACAGCAGTCTAGTGCTGCAACAGGGATCTAGGCATTAAGGTTTTATTATTTAGTAGTCTTGATTGAAGAAGGAAGGTGAATCATCAGAAAAGGTAAGTTTGGAAGATTATAACCAGATATTGAGGAAAATTGAAAGAATTGAAAACTTGGAAAGGACTGATAATTTGGGCAAGGTAAGGATTTACTAGATGGGTACCAAAATTGAGTTTTGTCCTTTTGTATTTTTTTGGTGGGAGAAGCAGTAAACTAAATATCCATCAGGCAGAGTTTGCATATCATCAGTTATCCCAAATTTATAAAGAGGTGCAAAGTAGCTAAAAGTAATGAGGAGGGCTGGAATCTGATAACCTAGAATGGTATCATATAGAAATAGGGACAGGTCTCAGGTCTTAAGGGACCACATGCTGCCTTGTAGAAGAGGCTTCTGCAGCTGTATTTCAGTCAGGGTAAATATGAAAGTGAAAAAAAGTTGACTCTTACAAGAATGATGTGGGGCACCACTGAAAATTCAGGAGGTGCAGAGGAGTCTGAATATTCAAAGTATTCTAGGAAAGGCATCAGATTTCCCATTCCAAGGAATGGGCAAAGATTTCAGGTTTTCCCAATGAAGGGATTGATCTTGGCATAAAGTCTAGCCTTATTGGGTGTTTAATCATCTTTGAAATTCAGCTATTCTGAGTATTATGTCCTAGGCTTGGTCCTGGCTTTGTCTGCCCTCTGAGTCAGAAATGACCATTTATCTATCTATCTATCTATCTATCTATCTATTTATTATTTAATATGCAACCAGAAAAGCCCTCTGGCTTTCATGGTTGACTTTTGATGACATGTAACTTCTCCTCAACCGTCTATTATTTTTCTGTGAGCAAGATTCTTAAAGCGTGTTTGTGGACCAGCAGAATTAGCATCACCTGGAAATGGGTTAGAAATGGAAATTACTGAGTCCCACTCCAGACTTATTCAGTCAGAAATTGTGGCTTTGGGACGTAGCAGTCCATGTCTTAAAAGCCCTTCCAGTGATTCTGATATACACCACAGTTTGAGTACTGCTACAGTAGTGCATCAATGATGCTTTGCAATAACTATCTTATCCTAATATTCTTATATTTACTATTTTCTTCTTATATTTCAAGCATTTAGTATATTGAACCTGCTAGTGCATTTCCATCCATGGTACTCCCTGCCAGCTCCCTACTGCTGAAAGTTAAAAGATCATTGCCTGGAACCAGAGCCCTTCTGTGCTCCATCTACCTTCAGTGATGGAGTCCTCATCATCAACAAGGAGCTGAATGATCCAGCTCCAAAATGCCACTATTGTCTCACCTAATTTCTCAGACCACTTCCAGTGCTATCACATGCTAGGCTCTCTGGAAGCAGGGATCGAGATAGAGTTTGGAGAATCAGATGTGTAGCAGGGGTCAGCCATAGTGAAGGAAATAAGGAGGAAGCAGGATTGAACAGAGAAGTTGACTTAGATGCAGGCTTGACAAAGATTTGGCCAACTCAGCAAGGAGTTCTAACACTAACACTGCCTATCACAGTGTTCCCCGTTGAGCAAAAGTAGTTAGACCTTTATAACCCTTCCTTGCTCAGTCACCAGGTGCAGGCTGCCCCAGGAAAGGTATGACTTCAGGCAAAATGATCTCTGCAGATTGAAGCTGACCCTGAAGGAGCTAAGAGCTACAGACTATCTCAGACCACACTCTCTGCTGCTGGACATCATCATCTTCTTAAGAACGTTTTGAATGACACACCTTCCTATCCACCACAGTTAGTAACTTGCCTATTCCACACTCTTAGAAGGTAGTAGAGGCAGGTTTTGAAGCCACCTAGCCTGGGTCCATGATCTGTGCTTGTCACCATCTCAATACACTATCTAACAGCTATTAGTAGTGTGGACCCACTTGACAACTTTAACAAGGTGACATGAGTAAATCTGATCCTTAGATTCTCTAGGAGGTATTGTTAAATATCAATATCTTGAGATTCTTTCTATTTCTAAGGTTTTATTAGACTCATCCTCCCCACCTGTAAAAAGGTCTCTGCCATCCATGAGGTAACATTCTTTCCTCTATTGAAATAAACCCCAGTGTGTTCACAGTTTCTCTGCAGAAGGAGTAGCCTTTATGGGGAAGGGATCCCCACTGTATTGCCTTGAGTTTCATTTTCCTTATGATTCTCTCAGGTGATCATCACTGTTAACAGAATGTTTTCCTTTTTGAGTTATCCTTTAGAAATTCTGGGATTCATTTGAACACAGATGTACATAATTTCTGAAGACATTTCATGAATATGACTATTTGAGAAGAAAGATGAAAGACAGTTGTTGATTGCTTCATCTCAAGAGTGCCTGAAAATTTCCCTTTAAAAAATCCATCTTAAGGAAGTTCATACTATGGGTAGGAAATAGTAAAAATGTTTTAATAAAACCAGTAATTCAATCACTTAATTTATTGTTACTCTGAATTCATATTCTTGCTTAAAGTAAATGCATAATAAATATTTCTTGAATTAATGAATGAATCATTATAATCTCAATGCATCGTGTATTTTGAGTTATCTTTCCAGTCATGGAAATAGATAGCTCAGAGAATTTGAATATTGTTACTAGTCAGTCATAATGTCAAGAAATAAAGCCAAGAAAGTCTTACTTTCTTAGATCCCAAACCTCCTTAAATTTTTTTCTATGCTTCTATATTCATTTAACCTGTGTCTAAATTCCTTAAGTGCTTTGCAATAACTTTTTTCTCCATGTTTAAAGGGAAAACAGAAGGAAAAGCAGTGCAAAACTGTGATTATTTCTCTTCAGTTCTGCCTTGGGTTACAGCTACGAGCTCTTTGTGAACTGAGTCCCAGCAAGAAGAAGAGAGCACTCTAAAATTATGACAATTCAAGCAGAATTTAAGGGTTATTATTTTTTCTCTTTTCTTTCTTTCTTGAACTTCTGGGCTCAAGCAATCCTCTTGCCTCAGCCTCCCAAAGTGCCAGGATTAAAGGTATAAGCCATTGAGCTCAACTTTAAGGATTATTTTTAAAGGTCTAGGGATAGTGTAGAAGAGCCACAGGGATAGTACTCAGTTTAATAACAGCTCAGCTCTCTTACACTCTTAGGCCTGAAGAGGTGAAGTGAAGAGAAGGTGCTTCCAGAACGTACAGGGAGGGGTTGTGTAGAGAGCTGCCTGCTAGAAGCTTAGACCTTTTGTGAAGAGACACAGCTGGTCCTTGGTGACCCTACTGGGAGGGAGACGGTGTGATAAAACATGCAGCCTCACTCCTCTGCTTCCCTCCAATCTGTTGCCAGGGCTTCCCTATGCCAAACCCACCTGGAAAATAGGGAGCGAGAGAAGCTATTGATGAAGTCAGCATAGGTCAGCCTCCCAGGGCAAGGGAGAGATGAAGAAGCAGAGTGGGTATTCACAGGACAAGTACAAGATTTTCAGCACACTTTTCTCCTATCAGCCAAAATACCCTGGGAAACCTACATAATGTGTAATGGAAAAACATAGACTTTAGAGTAAGACAAACCTGAGTTTCATTCTTATTTCTGGCACTGCCTAGTTGGTTGGCAATGAGTAAGTTATACAATCATCTCCAGGTCATAATTTCCTCATCGGAAACAAGGAAATGTGGTAGACTGTTTTATTGTTTTCAAGCATTTGCTGACCCCTTTCCTAGATGAGGATGCACTTATCTACCCACTGTCGTGTTCCGTGTGAATGGAGTATACTTCTCTAGCACATTGATGTTAAGCTTGCCCATGCAACTTGCTTAGGCCAATGGAATGACAGGCAGAAACCATGCCTGCGAAGAAGTCTTTCAGAGTCATTGTATGTTTCTGGTTGTTCTCTTACTGTCTTTCTTCTGCCATGAGAATAGCATATCCAAACTGAGATGTCTCATTCAGCTAGGTCCTAGAATAAGAAGACACAGGGAGTAGGAACATGGCAACTGTCCTGCAGGTGCTAACATGTAACAAGAGTGATAAGTAAGTGTTTTGGCCACCAAGACAAAAACAGGAGATAATACATTTACAAACCCAAGAGATAACCTCAAACCGATATTGAAGCAACACAATGTGGAAACAAGTAGGATGATGCATAATGGACAGGAGATGATAATCATATGTTTGTTCTGTTCACCCCATTTTTCCAACCCTCATCTAATTCACTGCTGCATTTAGAAGTATGCTGTCCAGTAGTGACAGTCACTAGCCAAATGTGGCTATTCAGCACTGTTAAGCACTGGCGAGCCACATGGTGTCTGTTATAGCTACTCAACTCTGCCTTTGTAACCTGAAAGCAGCCATAAGTAGATGTGCATGGCTGTGTTCCAATAAATTTTATTTACAAAACAGGCAACTGGCTAGTCCCTGCCTTTACTGATCAAAGGAAAGAGCAATAGCTTTGAAGCAGACAGATGAGTCTACGTCCCAGCTCTGACATTTAAGAGTAGCCTGGGACAAGTTGCTTATCCTCTTTGAGCAAATTTTTACCTCCTAGAGTCAATGAACCACACAGGTAAAGTGATCGAGTACAGATTAGCCACTCAGTAAATAGAAGTTCCTGTCCTTTCTACATATTACCAAAGAAAATATGAAAATTGCATTAGTGAATTTGGCTCGAACATTTTGATCTGTTTGCAAAGTGGGTCAAAAGGCCTTCAGGGAAAATTTGGAGGCTATATTGTCTAAATAAATTCAATGGAGGAAGATGCCACATAAAAGTGCAGGAGTTTTAATTTTTAAAATGAGTTGCCTACTATCTTAAGCAGAGTTTAGCAGATTTTAAAGAACAGACTGTATTATTATTGCCAGTAGGAGACTATCTAATTGGAACTTCATTATCTACAATAAAAAACACAGCTGGAACCCTATCAGTTTGTGGTGAACAAGAAAAGAGTATGCAAGATGGGTGGGGAGGAATAAGGCTATTTGCACCCAGACAGAAAGATACAAAAAGTAAAAAGGCATGGCTCCAAAGGAACTCTCAGCATCAATTCTCAACATTTAATTTTAAACTCAGAGCTTTCCAAAAGCATGTTGTAATTTACTCAAAATCCTCCACCTCCATCTCCTCTCTGCCAATAGTCATAGGGTTTCAACAGACTCTAAATAAATTATCATCAGAAAAAAGAAAAATGGCAGACACCTTTGGTGTCACGCTGATCAGTGCCTTTCTCTCCAAGATAGCCATTATTATATCTTTCAGAAAAATTTCCCCACCACCCAAGGCTGGATCAAGCCTCCCTCCTACATATTCTGGCTTCTAGATACTGTCTTATCCATATAGCAGGACAGCATGGCCTCTTTATTCTGTCTCTTCCTGAAGAGAAGGAATCTGTGTGTTGTTATTTAAGTTATGGTCACAGTGGCTCCTTAGTATAACACTGCCCAGAAAGTGTTCAGTAAATATTTGTAAATGAAGAAGAAATAAATTAATGTGAACTCGAATCGTGCTTTCTATTGTCATTTAGGATGTTTCTATCTTCCTTCATTCCTCAGTAACACAGAATTTGTCACCCTCCTGAGCTTAATCTCTCTAATCCCCATTTTCTGGATCTATAAAATATTGCACTTTCTTGTTGAGGTTTAAGTTGTAGGATATATGTCAAGAATCTATCAGAATCTGAGATTTTGTGTTCATTCAACACATATTTTTTCTTTTCCCCCTTTTTATCTCAATCATTTATTATTGAGATATTTGCCTGCAGGTATATTTGCTTTTGATATCTTCTTCCTGAATCATTTACAACACTATGAAGCACTCTACCTTTAAATAATAGTGAACCATTGTTTTCTTTAGCTTGCATTGAAGTTGAAAGCCTATTTTCTTCCACGCGCTCTAGACCAACCCCAAATTAAGTTTGCTTCACCTGAAATTACACTTGAAAACCAATGTGTGCCTTTGAAATGCATTGCTTTCTTAATCAACAAACTCAAAACCTTACTGCTTCTAACTCATGTCAGGGTTGTATGTACATAAATTATAGAAGCCACACTTTATCATTAACAATCCTTACAACTACATAAATCTGAATTTACAACAGAAACCAGAGTCAGATTTTTGGTGTTCAAATTCTATCTACTGTGATTAGTCTGCATACCTGTAAAGTAGGAAGAAAAATAATAAATGAACCATGATTACACCGCTACACTCCAGCCTGTGTGATAGAGCGAGACCCTGTCTCTAAAAATAATAATAATAATAATAATAATAATAATAATATTCAGATCATGGGGTTATTGTAATGACTAAATTCATTAATATACGTAAATCACTTACAGAAATGCCAAACACACAGTAGCTACCATGTTTGTGTTAGCTGTTGTTATTATTTTCATATGGATGACTGTGAAGAAATACTAGATGTCTCCAAAATGTGGGTTTATGATGACAAGAACACATTGGTAGAGTTTTGCATTTCAGAGTGCTTTCATAATGCAAACTTTCACCAGGAAATTTTCATTTAATCCTTACCATTCATGGCACATTTAGAGAAACAGGCCTGAGAGCAGTTAAATTAGTTTTCAAGGTCGCATAACACGTAAGTGACAGATACAGGGTAACAGAAACAGAAAAACACAAATCATCTGACTCCAAGTTCATTGTTTATCTACCACACCACAAATATTCATAAACATATAGACAAAGGTTGGAATATAAACTCCAAGCTACAATCTGACTACAGTGAGATAATTCACAATCTTTTTGATGTTGACTTGATATTCTCTTACACTACTTAATTTCTAGATGTTGGACCCTGTCTGCACAAGCATTGCACAATCCCCTCATCTCAGCACTTCATTTAACCAATGAATGTGTACATCAATCCAGTCAGTTCAAACACTTTGACATCAGCATGTGTAAATTGAAGAAACATGCTAATTTTAATATAGATCAAAATGAGGTGGCACACCTTTCAGAGATTTGTCATTCTCTGGTTCAGCAACAGTTGCCAATATTACAGTGCCTAAATTCACACTTGATCTCAGATCTTCTCAAACACTAGTGTTCAAATATTTGTTTTCTATTTTTATTATACTATGTTATTTCTCTGGATATATTTAATTACTAAGGAGAAATAATTTTTAAAAGTGTATTGCAGGCACTTGTAAAGATGTGTTGGTATATACATTTCATATGAACTTTGGGATCCTCTCTGACTGTACAGCTTCATCTCTTATGGCTTTTCTTTCATTTTTTATTAACTGAATACCACGTATGATCTTTTCTGATAGGAACTGGTGATTTGCCATGAAATAAGGATGTGTTGATTGTGCCAGACTTCAATAAAACACTTTCAGTAACAGTATATTAATAGATACCATTGCATCTTTCCACATTTTGGAGAAAGATACTTCTTTTTCTTTCTTTGAAGTGTGTTAAATGCTGGAGTGGCATGCAGGTCTGTCATTAACTGGCAATCATTTGTATATTAGAGTTACCACTTAAAACCAAGACAGTATCATCAGGCAGACTGATAACATCAATGCAGGGCTATTAAGTCTTATTATAGATGTGCTGTTGCTAATTGATGAACACAGTTATGTCCTACACTGGGAATGTGGAGAGCCTGATCCAACTTCATGCAAGAATCAGAAGCAGGCAGTGCATTTCGATGCAATATTCAAATCTCCTCCTCCAGAGGGGATATAATCTCCAGAGATGAAATAACTATATGAGTATTCTTAGTCCAAAGGATCTCTTCTTCACTGTCATTGCTTTTTATCATGTATGCATTTCAATTTTCTTCTTCATTTACACCTTACCCTTCTTGCCTTTTTAGTTAACAAGTTATATTTGAGTTGTAACATTTCCTGATGTGGCATGGACTATCTCCATGTCAGTGACTTAGAAATCTTTTTATGTAGCCTTCACTTTCGCCCCATCATCCCAGCTGTTTAATATATGCCCACTGACCCTCTCTCCTCCTAGGGACTCACAAGTACCTTACCATTAAAAACAGAAATACTTTCTCTCAACCCATCCAAATTTGCTTTTTTTTCCCCAATTGTTCACCCCAAATAAATTTCAGAGCCATCCTTGGTTCTTTCCTTTTTCCTAAGCCATGAGAAATAGTAGCCCGAACCTCAGTTTGGTCCAGAAATATTTACAAAGACTAACTCTGTGTTCTCATGAACTTGCATTATCTTGGTGATTAACAATGAAGATTTTGATACTCAGCAAGACCCACAAAGTTGTGGTCGGAATATGGATTCCTGGAAAAAAAAATTTCAAATGCTGTGACATTGGTGCATTTCTGAATTATTCAGTTTTCCATTGATCATTTCCATTGGTCTTGGGATAAACATATCAGAAAGATATAGTAAACCAGCCTAGAAAGCATTTGAGGCTCTGTGATAATTCTATGTGTTGTATGGCCTTTCCATTATCCATGACTATTCAGCAAAGTGTTTAATCGTTGCAGCCTGACTATAATGACATGCAGAAAATTAGAAAAGTACTATGCCCTTGTGGGGTAAAATGATATAAATGGAAGCAATTTCCCCTTTCTTGAGTAGTCCTCCTTCTTCCTATAGTAGAGAAGGGTGAAGGAAGGTGGTAGCTGTCATTAACAGAGGACAGCTCCATCTGAAGAAGAAAGGAAGAAAAAGAGAGAGAGAAAGAGATATTAACTTGTACCATTGATATGGTTTGGCTTTGCCCCCACTCAAATCTCATCTTGAATTGTAACAACCATAATTCCCACATGTTGTGGGAGGGAGCAGGTAGGAGATAATTGAGTTTCCCCCCATACTTTTATTTTGGTAGTGAATAAGTCTCATGAGATCTGATGGTTTTATAAGAGGTTTCCCCTTTCACTTGGCTCTCATTCTTTCTTGTCTTCTGCCATGTAAGATGTGCCTTTCGCCTTCCACCATGATTGTGAGGTCTCCCAGCCATGAGGAACTGTGAGTCCATTAAACCTCTTTTTCTTTATAAATTACCCAGTCTTGAGTATGTCTTTATCAGCAGCACGAAAATGGACTAATACAACTATTATAATTTGAGTATGAAAAAGAACTATGATCTTATTTTGTAGTCAAAGGCTGGTGAAGTCTGGAATACTGGAGTTCATGTACTTCCTTTTCATTTTTTTCTACTGTACTACAAGTTTCTCCAGAGACAGAATCATGCCATTTTTATCTCAGTACTCCTCAAGTCAAGCTTATTCTTGCCATTAAATGTAAGTGTTTAAGTGTTTAATAAATGCTCACTGAGTCAATGAGAGAGAAATAAAGCAGGAAAGTTTTTAAAGGTATTTTGATCCTTTAATTCATTTTGACATGTATTTATTATTTTCCTAAAACATGAAATATATTTTTACCAAGAACTTGAAAATACAACTGTGAATAAGGTATGATTCTTGCTAACAACTTTCAGTTTAGTGAAGGAGACATTGATGCAACCAACTCTAATATGAAACATGTGCAAACAGAACACTTCCTTATGAGTGTCAGAGGAGGATTTTCAGAGAAAATGTGGGCCTGACAGTCAAATAGGATCGTGACCTCTGAAGAAGAACAGGGTATAAAAAGTGAGAGTATTGCCTAGGAATAATAATGCAGAGGCCAAGATGGGCTGACACTTACCCCAAATCATTCATTCATTCATTCAGTCATCTATTTAACAGATGTTTACTAAACATCTAATATGTGAAGTGCTCATGAAACAGAGATCATTATGATGAGGAAAAGCGGTGTATCAAAATATTCATTGTCAAATGAAGAATAAGAGGGGGATGACCAATGAAAGGCGACATTTGGGGTATTTCTAGGCTTAGACAAGGCATTCTCAGGGCTTCTATGCAGCATGTCTCCTTTCTTGGAGAATGAGAGGAGGCTACCTGCAATTGGGGAAAGTCAGGGAAGGTCTTGATAAGGCATTTCTAGTGCCAGATGGCAAGGCCTGGAATGGATCATACAGGGCCAGAGCAGGGTATGGAGATCCTAAAAAGTACAGGAATGGTTTAGAGATGTATTTGAGAAATGGTTAAACTTCAGAGTAGAAAATCAAACCAAAAAAATCGAGGTGAGCAGTAAGTCAAAGGACAGGGGTAACACTAAGCTGAGGTCTAGGAATTCAAGCCCAAAGCACTAGGTAAGGCCTAGAAGAGGTGAGTTATTAGTTGGGTTTAAAGACTGACTACAGGCCGGGCACAGTGGCTCACGCCTGTAATCCCAGCACTTTGGGAGACCAAGGTGAGCAGATCACTTGAAGTCAGGAGTTTGAGACCACCGTGGCCAACTTAATGAAATCCCATCTCTACTAAAAATACAAAAATTAGCCAGTGTGGTGGTGTGCACCTGTAATACCAGCTACTCAGGAGGCTGAGGCAGGAGAATCGCTTGAACCCAGGTGGCAGAGGTTGCAGTGAGTCAAGATGGCACCACTGCACTCCAGCCTGGGTGACAGAGCGAGACACTGTCTCAAAATAAATAAATAAATAAATAAAATAAAGACTCACTATAATTTATAGAGGCAATCCACACAGCTCCTCCTCCAGAAGGGCATTATGGCTTATGTTAGAGGGTCAAAGCAAAAGGGAACCAAAAAAAAAAGGAATAGAAGGAGTTGGAGGAGTTGGTGAAAAGCTGAAATGACCATCCATAATCTGTAAGAAAAGTTCAGTCAGCTTCCATCCCTGTGTTGGAATTTCAAGTGAAGATCCATTTCATTGGAATGATAAAGACGTGAACATAGTTTATAAATTCTGGAGTGGATAGATTTATTGTTTAAGCCAGAACCAAGATAATTATAAGGGTATTGTCCAAATAAGAGTAAGACATAATCTCCAGAAAATGAATCTTGGATTAAAAATAGGGGGGAAAGATCATCATCCAATAATTTGTGTACACAGTAGAGATTCACTTCAAATAAACAATGTACTAGGAGAACAGAGAAACCTTAGATGTCCACGTATACGAAACCAGGAGAGACTTGTTCCCTGAAAATATAGGGTTAAAAAATGGGTCCCTGTTTCATTACAGAAGTGTTGGCATGACTGTTGTTGGCATAAGCATTAATATGTACTCCTGGCTGGGTGCAATGGCTCATGCCTGTAATCCCAGCACTTTGGGAGGCAGAGGTGAGCAGATCATCTGAGGTCAAGAGTTCTAGACCAGCCTGGCCAACATGGTGAAACCATGTCTCTACTAAAAATACAAAATTTAGCTGGGTGTGGTGGTGCGTGCCTGTAATCCCAGCTACTTAGGAGGCTGAGGCAAGAGAATCTCTTGAACCTGGGAAGTGGAGGTTGCAGTGAGCCGAGATCATGCCACTTAGACTCCAGTCTAAGTGACAGAGTGAGAATCTGTCTCAAAAAAAAAAAAAAAAAAACAAAAAAAACTACTCCTGATGGTTTCGGTAGCAAGGACCCTGAATGCTGATCCAATGGCATTTTATCTTATTTTATAATTTTATTTTATAATTTATTTTATCTTATAATTATCTTACTTAATACAAGTTTAGTTATGCTTTTATCTCACTCACTAAATTAATGATTTTTAATCCTCAGTGTATATTAAACAACCTGGAAATTTTTATTTTAAATAAATATTTTAGAGCTCTACCAAAAAATTGTGATTTAATTGTTCTAGGTTACACCTTGGACACCAGTATTTTCAAATCTTTCCTAGTTAATTCTAATGTGCATTCTGAGTTGCAATTTCCACAGCACATTAAAATATCATCAACTACAAAACAGGGTCCCAGTGGTTTGTTTGGATTGGTAGAAAAATCTAAAGTTCAGATTCAGAATCATTGCTTATTAAAGATTACTTCAGAATGAAAGTAAAGATATTTAAAAAGTTCTAAAATATTCACCCATGAGTATAGAAGGCTTCTGAATCAAAATATCTGAGAATAATAATTACCTGTCTTCCTCCTCAAAATCCAAAAGAAATAATGTGAGTTATAAATACATAACAGTCCAAGGAAACTGAGAAGCATCCTATTCCACACATCAAAATAATGAGGAATTTCTGGAAGATAAAAAGTAGATATGATGAATAAACTGAGACTCAATACATGTTTGAGATGTGACTAGTGAAAAAGTAAGTTTTCCCCCTTAAAACTCTGGAATAACAAATGATGAGAGGCAGCAGGAAATAGAAGCAAGAGCCAGAAGTAGAAAATTCAGCAAGTAATTAATTAAAGACTGCAAAATAGCTACTCTGTCTCTGGCTCACAGAGTATCTGGCAACATGGGGTGCTAGAAGTGCTGAAAAAGTGATGGGAATAGATATTTTTCATATAAAGAGGATGTTAAAATGTACAAACTCAGTTTAAGAATAAGTGAATACCCATGTGACCGCGACTCCAGTTAAGAGTAGAACATTGCTAGTACATTAAAATTCCTCTTTTGGATAACAACTTCTTTTTCCCCTAAAAGTAACCACTAAACTAATTTGCTGATTATCATTTCTTTTCTTGTTTTTTAAGAAAATCATTTACCTTCTATGATCACAACTATAAATATTATTTGTTTTTTTCTCTTTTGGGACTTTGATATACTTGGAATCATAGTGTATATAATCTTTTGTGATTGCTTTTCTCACTCAACAATATATATGTAAGTTTCAAACTTGTTGATGTATGTATGTACCTGCAATTCATTCCTTTTCACTGATAGATAATAATCTACTTTATAAATATACTTTTTTTTTTTTTTTTTTTTTTTTTTGAGACAGAGTCTCCCTCTGTTGCCCAGGCTGGAGTGCAGTGGCGCGATCTCGGCTGACTGCAAGCTCTGCCTCCCGGGTTCAAGCCATTCTCCTGCCTCAGCCTCCCAAGTAGCTGGGACTATAGGCGCCCGCCACCACGTCCGGCTAATTTTTTTTGTATTTTTAGTAGAGACGGGGTTTCACCGTGTTAGCCAGGATGGTCTCGATCTCCTGACCTTGTGATCTGCCCACCTCGGCCTCCCAAAGTGCTGGGATTACAGGCTTGAGCCACAGCGCCTGGCCTGGAGTAATATATTCTTATGTTCAACCTTCTTATGGCATGCCAACCTATTTTCAAAACACTTGTACCAATTTACACTCCCACCAGATGGATATGTGAGATTCTATTGCTTTGCATTTCTTGCCATCATTTGAATCATTAAAGTTTTGTTTGTTTGTTTGTTTTGTTTTGTTTTGTATTTGAGATGGAGTCTTGTTCTGTCACCCAGGCTGCCATGGTGCAGTCTTGGTGCAGTCTTGACTCACTGCAACCTACACCTCCCAGGTTCAAGTGGTTCTCCTGCCTCAGCCTCCCAAGTAGCTGGGATTACAGGCATGCACCATGAGTTTCGTCATGTTGGCCAGGCTGGTGTTGAACTCCTGATTTCAAGTGATCCACCTGCCTCGGCCTCCCAACGTGCTGGGATTACAGGCATGACCTACCACACCTGGGCTTGAATCATTAAAGTTTAAAACTTAATCTTGTGTGTATGTAAAATTATATCATTGCTTTCATTTGAATGTATTTGATTACAAATGATACAGACTTTTTTGGAGTTTATTAGTCATTTGGATTGCCTTTTTTGTGAAATTTTTATTCAAACTTTTACCATGTTTTCTATTGGACTGCTCATATTTTTCTTACTTGTTTATAATATTTCATTAAGTTATTGATTCTAAAACTATTGGGCACTTTCTATGTTCCAGGCTCCGTTCTAGATACTTGAGCTACATCATTAGAACACCCACAAAATACTTGTATCCCTAAGTAAATATTCTCTGCTCTTAGACACCTTCTAGTGTTGGGAGTGAAAGGGAAAATAGGCAATAAAAATAAAAAGGTAAATTATGTTGTATTTTATAAGTTAGTAAGTTCTATTAGTAAAAAAAAAAAGAAAGAAAGAAAGAAAAAATTAAACAGGGTAAGGGGTGTTAGACTGCTGGAGCTGCATGGGAATAGAACAAATTACAATGTAAAATATTATAAGAATAAGCCTCATGAAGATACATGTGAGAGAATGATTATATGAATATGCAAAGTTGAAGGTTTCATCATCCTGGGTCCTACAGTCACTGTGATGATTAGAGATCCCTTCCTGACCTGCACTGGGTATAAAATATGAGCAAAGAAGTTTATTTTGTCAAACTATTGAGATCTGCAGGTTGCTCTTTACTAGGTCATCACCTGGCTCATCCTACCTGAGGCAGGTACAGTAAGAGATGCAAATAAAAAGACTGTTGTGATATTCTTGGAGTGTAGAATCCTTTAAGCAAAGGAGAAAACCCAGAAATTGTAAAAGAAGGGAACAGATTTGATCACCTACAAACTAAAAACTCTCTATAGGAAACCCACCAGGGAAGAAGGATAATATATATATAAAACTTTGTTAAAAAAATTGAAGATTTATAGACAAAAAATAGACATCCATAATGTACAAAGGGTTCTTATGAATCAGTAACAAATAAAAATTAATTCTAGAAACATGGAAAAGGAATATGGATAAGGCATTCATATAGAAGATCTGTATCACATAACATGGAAGAATATTCACAATACTTTAGAAATACACACACACACATATATTCCGTGCCTTTTTAAAAGTATACGTATTATATATAACATATAAAGTGTATATGTTTATAAACTGTATATATAAAGTATATCTATAAAGTGTATATATATAAAGTGTATAAACACACATATATATTTTATTTGTATGTGTAAAGAAAAAGTTATGGATAATATATAATAATATATTAACTATTAGAGTTTCAGAACTTTTTTTTTATCAATTGCAAGTTCTTCAATTTTACAAAAGAGTTAAAAATGTCAGAGTATGGTTTTGTTTGGTATATTCCAGTTAGCAATTGAAAATAATTGTATTGTGCAGTTTTGGTTATTCTGCCCTATAAATATCAATTAAGTCAAGTTGGTTAATTACATTTTTCACAGTCTCTTTATGCTGATTGATCTCCCTCTTTAAGTTATTGAGAGGGAAATATTAAAATCTCAAGCAATTATTGTAGATTCACCTATTCCTTTCCTGGGTTCTGTCATCTTTCCTTTGCATATTTTGAAGCTATGTTATTAAGGAAAACAAATTTAAGATTTTAAAAAATTATTTTTTCCTTCTTGCTGTTCTTCATGAACTGTAGATTAAAGATGGTTATATCTTCCTGTGAAAAAGAGATTTTATCATAAAATACCCTTATTTTTCTCTCATAACACTTGTTGTTTAGGTATACTTTCTCTGATACTATTATAGTCATATCAGTATTCTTTTGCTTAGTATTTATTATACATAGCATATCTTTTCCATTTTTTATTTTTAACCTTTATGTATTTTTATTTCAAGTGTGTTTCTTGTAAACAGTATATAGTTTAAGCTTTTAAAAAAATTTAGTCAAACAGATTTGACTTTGAACAAGTATGCAACATCATTGGTCAGTATGAAAACGTATGTAAAACCATAATTAAATGCCTCCTTAAATCCAGCAAAATCATTAAAACTTAAAAGAATGACAATAGCAAGTTTTGCAAGAATTTCCAGACGAACTGGAATTCTTATACATTATTAGTAGGAATGTTAATTGGTTAATAAAGCCACTGTGGAAAACGTTTTAGCAGTATATACTACCAAATTTGAACACCTGGGGCTCTAAGACACAGTAATTCTACTCCTAAGAATATACCTGACAGAAATCAGATGAGTGTATAATACAACATAAGACATGCACAAAGTATTCATAGCGTCTTCAATAATCACAGACAAAAACTGAAAATAACCCAAATGTCTATCAACAGGAATATTGATAACTAAACTTTGGTGCACTCATGCAGTGATATACACACAGCAATAGAAAAGAACTAATACACAGGAAAATGTGAATAAATCACATTGACATAACAATGAGTGAAAAAAGCCAGAGGAAAAGGTGTATATACTGTGTGATTTAAATTATGTAAAGTTTAATAAGAGGCGAAATTAACCTTGGGTGATAGATACCAGACCATGGTTACTTCTGGGAGAGGATGATTGGTAATAAGATTAATTGGTATAGGGAAACCCTCTGATGTGCTAAAAATGTCCTATATCTTGACCTGAGTAGTGGTTGGGTATATACAAATGTATATACAGATATATTGTATATTTATATACAAATATAAAATGTCATCAATCTGTACACCTGAGATTTGTGCATTCTATGTAAGCTATACCTAAATTTAAAAAAGAAAAGAAAATATCCAGTTTTTCATATTTAGAAAAAATCCAAAAATCAGTTTATATGAAACCAACTTAAGATACACTATTCTGGGTTTATGTTATCTTTCCATAACCTAATGTTGGTGAAAATGAGGTGCTTCCCTATAGTCCTGTTCATCATTTTGGATGTTACTGTTTCTGCGTTTTTGAGCTGTGAAATTGATCCTTGGTCTTCATGAAGGGTTGTACTGAAGACACAAGGAGGAGATATGAAGGGAAATATCAAAGTGTCCAACTCTGAATTTTATTGCTCTTTCCCCTCTAGATAATTCTCCTAGATAAATAATTTATTAAGGATAATCATTTTCATTTATGACCTTACCCAGGTATTTCTGTTGACGTTGAGATGGCTAATGACATTTTTTGAAGCATTTTCATCATACAAGAAAGTAGTGACTATATTCATGCTAGTGAAATGTGCTAATGTTTTCTCTTTAAAAACACAACACATTTTATGCCTTTGAAAAGATCAATTGAAGTTTCTTTAAAAGCTCAGCTAAATACACACCACCCTGTGAATGATCACCTCTACTAGAAAGTAGACAGCTGGAATCTCGGGGACAATTAAGTAGATGAGATGTGACAACAGAGATGCTGTTTTAATGGTTTTGTGACTGATTCTGAGCTCAATGGAATTATTATGCCAACTTTTGCTCTTGTCTTGCTTTGATCTGGTAGTGGATAATTTTGAGAATGAATATTGGCAATAATCCTCCTGGCAGCATATAAGCAACTTAGCGTAGTTTCAAGAGTACCAGTTCTAGAGTCAGGTTGCACAGGCTCAAATCCTGTGATCACCAGGTCCATGCTGGGAGTCCAGAGGCAGGTTTCTGAGCTCAGTTTCCTTATCTGTGAAAGTGGGTATAACAGTACATTCCACACAGGCTTGTTGTGAAGATTAAACAGAATCGTTTATGTGAAAGCATTTCAGGGAAAAAAAAATGAGGGATTTTTTTTTTTTTTTTTTTTTTTTTTTTTTTAAGACAGAGTCTCGCTCTCTTGCCTAGGCTGGATGCAGTGGCGTGACCTCGGCTCACTGCAACCTCCACCTCCTGGGTTCAAGTGATCCTCCTGCCCCACCCTCCAAAGTAGCTGGGATTACAGGCATGTGCCACCAGTCCCAGCTAATTTTTTTGTATTTTTAGTAGAGGCAGGGTTTCAGTATATTGGCCAGGCTGGTCTTGAACTACTGACCTTGTGATCCGCCCGCGTCTGCCTCCCAAAGTGCTGGGATTTCAAGTGTGAGCCACCGCACCTGGCCAAAAATTTGTTTATACTAATCATGCACAGAAAGAAGCATGAAAGACGTATAATCCAGCTGGAACTGAGAAGGTATATAGTAGATTTTATAGTAATGATTTCATGAGATAATCCACTTAAATTAATTTGAAGAGTACTTGATATATAATACTTAATAACAACATTAGCTCTCTTTATGTTTATTTTTAGCACTTTGAAAAAATTTGCATATTTGAAATCTAGACATGCCTTAATTCTTGTGAAGATTCAGAACAGACATCAATTTGTTTTTAATCTCTGTTATGCACTGATGACAAAACATTAGAGTGGGAATTTGGAAATCACTGGTCAAAGGCGATGAGGAACAAGTGGCTTTTTCCTTCCTTTATTTTGTTCATGTGGGTTCTCTTTAAAACCTATGCTCTACACAATCAGACTACAATATTCCCTATTTCCCACATGGCAGAATGGGTGATGATTAGAACTTCTATAGTCCTCCATATTATTCCCTCTTCCACATTATTAAACTTTTCTCAGTTAGGATTCAAGTTCCTTCAGAGAGATTATAAGTGAGCCCTCTGGATTCAAAGGAAGTTCCCTTGTTACCTAGAGCCCAGGTATTCCAGCTTCTCAGGTAGCCAGAAATTAATATTTTCATCATCTCTCTATGGAGAGTGACAAGTTTTTAGAGAGTTACAAATAAATTTAGCATTTTCTCAGCAATTCATTTTGCATTAAGAAAAACCACAGCCACTTAATAAAAACATTCTTGAGTATTCTAATTCATTTTACACCTAGTGGCAAATATTACAGGATTATGCAGGCAGTTAGAAATGGTTCAGATCTAATTTAACTTTTCTGCAAAATGGCTTGTAGCCCACTGTCTACAGGATGCCAAAACATCTGATGACAGGTGAACACCTCAGCTGGCCATCTGGATAGTTACTAAATGCCAATCATCTGGGAGTGCACAAAGAGCTGAATGGATGACTGAATTTTCACTTTACTTCCCTTTTTTATATCTTTTCTCCATATTTTGTCCTTTTCACTATTCTGATTTCCCTTCTTATTCACCTATAATAACAGCTATTGGGTGAGCAGAATTTTCTACCAGAATGTCATGCCTTTCTCTCTGCCAGAGTCCCATCTTCCTTCCTCCATAGAACTTAACATTGGTTGAGGATCCAAGCAACTGACAAATTATTAATAGGTTTCCCCACGTGTAATAGATGTTGGCATTCTTCCAGGACTCTTCATGTGAGTTTGGGGTGTAAATGTAGCTGTCCAACAGATAAAATGTGTGCAAAGCTCTGAACACTCAGTAAATTTCCCAAATTAATAATATCTTTGGTGCTTTTGATCTTGATTCAAGAGAGAGATGAATATATATTTGGCCATCCAGTCTACCTTGAATTTGTGTTCCTTATCATCACCTCTTGCTCTCTGTATAAACTTTGGCAATTTTTTCTTTTGCTTTGAGTCTCCTTTTCCTCGCCAGTGAAAACAAAATAACCTGCGAAAGTTGCTGTGTGGACCAAATGAGATACCAAAATCTGAAAAAATGCCTTGGAAATCGTTGAGGGATTTACAATTGTGAAGAATAGGGATGTGCAATACTATCTACTATGGTAGGAAGCATAGCATCAGGAGCTGAATACAAAGCAGAGACTTAAAAGCTTAGAAAGACCTCAATAACAAGAATCATGTCATTGTATGATTCCATGCTCCAGATATTGGCTGAAATGAAGTGATTCTTACAAATGTTTGCTAAATGAGAAAAAAACTTTAAAACCCTATGAAAAAGAGGAATATTTAAATTTCAGTATTGTTATATTCTAATAGATTCAATCTGTGGTATAAAGTGATTGTTTTCAACCTGCTAAAAGTCAATCATTACTTATTTCTTAAGGGCTTACTATACACCAGGCACTTGACTGGGACTACAACAAATGTAAAGAAATCATTCAATATCAAGTAGAGAGAATTTTGGTTTGGGGTAGTGAATTAGCCTATGTGTTTTATTCTCTTTTCTCTTCACCTTTATCCCCTTCCAATGAGTAAATTTTGTCAACACGACAAAGAATGAAAACGTTGGAAACATACAAAATTTTTGAAAGGAAAAGTTTCCAACCCCCAAGTCACTGGATACAGATAACCTGCCTAAGGATTGAGTGTAATAGGACACTCCAGAAGGAGGGCAGCAAAGCAACCAGTCTGAGTGACATGGGCTAGAGGTAAGGCTGGAAGTGTTCCTGCCTCCCCAGATAATAGTAGAGTAATAGACACGGAGCAAACAGAGATTGGGAACATTGCTTACAGGTTAAATATATAATTGCTCAACTAAAAAGAGAAATGGAGGTAGAAATGAGTCTATTGGAAGTTGTAAATACCATGTTGAATTAGATGACCATCTAGAGAATTCTTAGAATGTCCTAGCACTTAAGGGCAAATAATGAAGAGATTCACGTAACGATCAAAAATAAAAGAGGCAAAGAGGCATGAAGAATAGATCCAAGATTATATATACACATACACGTGAGTGTACACACACACAGAATCCTCCTCTGCTCTCTATTTTGTGAAATAACTCTACCTATAAGAAATACCATACCCAGATGAGTACAGAATATTTCTATATTCTTTCAAACTATTTTTCTGTAACATTTAAACTATTTCAGGGAACTGAAAAAAATTAATTAATGAGAGCAAAACCAACGTCTTAAAAAGAGAACTCAGAAAACTACACAGACCTGTCTGAGATACAGATGCAAAAATCCTAAATTCAAGATAAATTACTTAAAACTGTCAACATGATTCTTTTTGTCTAATGAACTTGTTAGTTTACAAAAATTACTTGGATTTTGATTAATATTTTATTTAACTGATAGATTGATCTTTGGATAACAAATTTATTTACCTGAAGTACTTTTTAAACTTTCCTAATGATAAAACAATATTCTCTTCTTTCAACTATTACTACTCAAATTTGTTAATCCAAGTCTCCTTTGGATGAGCCACCCTATTTTCAAACAAGTCTTAAGCTTATATACACATCTTTACTGAAATCATTTGATGTTAATGTGACCACTGGATCTGCTTCCAGTAGACTTCTGCATACCAGGAAAATGGAAAGCTGAACTCTAAGAGGATCACTTTCAACATCAAATCTGTGTCTATCTACATAGACTTAACTGCTGCAGTAACAAAGCTCCTACATTTCAGTGGCTTGCAGCAGCCTGTTTCTTTCTCGCTTGTGTTACATATTCATCATAGCTTGGCTGAGGCTTCATGCTGTCTTTACTCTGGATCTCAGGTGTATGGAGCTTCAAGAATCTGGACGATGGCTAATGTACTGGGCTGAATAATGTTCTTTAAAATTTCATGTCCATCTAGAACTTCAGAATGTGATCATATCTGGAAATAGGATCTTTGCAGAATTAATTAGTTAAGCATATTGAGATAAAATCATCCCAGATTTAAGGTGGATCCTGAATAGAATGACTCATGTTTTTATATGAGGAGAGGACACAAAGACAGAGAAAGTATGTGAAGATGGAGGTAGAGATTGAAGTGATGCATCTACAAGGCAAAGAATGCCAAGCACTGTTAACTACAAGAAACCAGCAGGGAGGTATGACTTCTCCCTTGGAGCCTCTGGAAAGAATCAACACTTCTAACCCCTTCACTTTGTACTCCTGGTCTTCTAAACTATAAGAGGCTAAATTTCTGTTGTTTTAAGCCACCTAGTTTGTGATAATTTGTTAGGGCAGCCTTAGGAAACTCATACAGCTGGTGACTTAGGCAACAGGTAACCGAGTTCCAGAATGTGACTCACCTTGGCTCAGCATAGAAGTGTCCTGCTTCCTTTCCACTCATAACTTGTTAGCCAAAATGACCCCAAAATCAAAAAGGGGTCAGAAATTGCAATCCTGTCATGTGCCAAGCAACAGAGAACCAGAAACATTTGGCAACAGTACTAATGACTATGCTGAATCTACTGTATTACTTTGCTGTTTCAGAGGCAAGAAAAAATACAATGACTATACTGAACCCACTGTATTACTTTGCTTTCAAAGGCAGAAGTGCAGGAAAAAATACATCTTTGCAAATGCATTCTGATGAAAACAGATGACAGGCAAATCCTATTCTCTTGTGACAGACAGATATTTTGCTCCCCAAATCTTCAAAGCAACATTCCATATATTCTGATAGATACATCAAAGTTGAATTCTAAAATTTCTCTTAAAATCTGGCAATGACTCAACATTAGTAAGAAAAGCCTTCCTCATAATTGTCTAAATGGCATTTTCAGAAGCAACATTAGGAAAATATTGCCTGAATTCATTCTACAGAAATTGGATTTGGATATTTTCTTTGAAATAATTTTTAAGACTCTTGTCTTTATAAGCTCATTAAGACAAGAAAATGAGGAAGCATTTTAAGCAAAAAATTACTAAATTCATAGCTGGAGTCTGTTTCTGTTAGAGGTAAATAAATCATAAAGAGAAAAAATGGTGGTGTCTTAGATTCTGCTTACACAAAACTTCAATATATCAGCCAAATATTCCCAGCTTTGCTAAAAGTTACACTTTTTTGATAGTTTGAAGAACTTAGTCTTATGCCTAGTTTTAGAAAAGCAGGAAAAAACTGTACCTCAGCTTTTAAATCCAGCCAGGTTGTCACCCTTTGATAACAGAGTATGAGACAGAATAACTGAGAGCATTCAAACATTTTTGAGATTTTCTTCTTTAAATTTTATTATTTTTAATATACTGTGCCCAAATGGCTCTCTGCCTCCTGTTTTATAGACCATGCAGAATTAAAGTAGGTGTTTTCATTTATAATATTTTTTATTTTTATGGGTACATAGTAGGTGTATATATTTACGGGTTATATGAGATACTTTGATACAGATGCAACGAGTAATATTCACATCAGGGTAAATGAGGTATCTGTCTCCTCAAGCATTTGTCATTTCTTCGTGTTACAAACATTCCAAATTTACTCTTTTAGTTTTTAAAAATATATAATAAATTATTGTTGACTTTAGTCACCTTGCTGTGCTATCAAATACTACATCTTATTTATTTTACCTAACTATATTTTGTAGCCTTTAACCAACCCCAAGAAGTAGGTGTTTTAGATTGCAATGGACAATTCAATATGTGATTATCTTAAAAACTTGACTTTCAATCCTTATTGATACCTTGTCCTTTTTCAATTTAAAATAATTAACGGAGAATACTATTTTTAGCACTGTACATTTAAAAGAATGTTACAGTATACCTAATTTGCCCTTAGCTATTTTTGGAAAAGATTCCTGAAAGAAATTCCATACAGAATGAAATACATAGAAAATATGTTAGTGTGTATGAGAAATTTAACGGCCTCTTGCCTTCAGACATTTCTAAGCCACTGCCCCATTTCAACTCAACCAGTTATCAACTGCATTTTATTTTTAGTGACTTTTAAAACTATGATCATGTTGAACCATTTAGGCAAAAATCATACATATTAATAAAACTATATTGTTAATTGTGAAGAAATTCATGTTTCATGTTTGTTTGCTCAAAAAAAAAATCCGTCATTTTATTGTTTCTTTATGTGTCCGTTTCTTCACATGAAAAACTATGTGACAAAGAACACTATGGCTAAAATATGATAAAGAATTGTTGCCTGATTCAAATCTTCATAGAGTAAGGCAAATACCTGGTGTGTAACAGTTTTGCATGTAATTTACTTATTTATGATGAGAGGATGTGTTCTTATAGATTACTCGACTGTTTTGGAAGCCAATGCTTAGAGGTCAACAATGCAAGATAATCTCTTGCTTCCTTTGCCCTATGAGATGTTTTTCTTTAAGTTTTGCAAAAATGATGTTCATGAGCCTAACATTGCTGCATTGTTATTATCGTTTAATTTTTAAATGTTGGTGGTGCATAGTAGGTGTATGTATTTATAGGGTACATTAGATATTTTGATGTACGTATGCAATGCATAATAACCATGCCGTACTAAATGGGGTATCCATCACTTGAAGCATTTATTCTTTCTGTTACGAACAATCCAATTACACTCATTTAGCGATTTTAAAATGTGCAATTAAATTATTGTCTATAGCCACCCTGTTGTGCTATCTAATACTAGATCTTATTCATTCTACCTATTTTATTGTACCCATTAACCATCCCCACTTCTCCCCCAATCCACCCGGAAATGTCTGCCCATTTTTGATCAGATTATTAATTTTTTTTTTCCTATAGAGTTGTTTGAGCTCCTTATATATTCTGGTTATTAACTCCTTGTCAGATGGGTAGTTTGCAAATATTAATATATTTATCCCATTCTATATGTTGTCTCTTCACCTTGTTGATTGTTCTCTTTACTGTGCAGAGGCTTTTTAATTTAATGTGATCTCGTTTGTCCATTTTTGCATTTGTCTGTTTTGCCTGTGCTTGTAGGGTTTCACCCAATAAACATTTGCTCACTCCAATGTCCTGTCCTAGAGAGTTTCCCCAATGTTTTCTTGTAGTAGTTTCACAGATTGATTTCTTAGATTTAAGTCTTTAATCCATTTTGATTTGATTTTTGTATATGGTGAAAGATAAGGGTCTAGTTTCATTCTTGTGCATATGGATACCAGTTTTCCCAGCACCATTTATTGAAGAGACTGTCATTTCCCCTGTGTATTTCGTTGGTACTTTTGTCAAAAATGAATTCACTGTATAGGTATGGATTTATTTCTGGGTTCTCCATTTTGTTTCATTGGATTATGTATCTGTTTTTATGCCCGTATCACACTGTTTTGGTTACTATAGCTCTATACTATAATTTGAAGTCAAGTAATTTGATCCCTCCAGTTTTGTTCTTTTTGCTAGAGATGGCTTTGACTATCCTGGGTCTTTTGTGACATTTTAGGATGTATTCTATTTCTGAAAAGAATGTCATCAGTATTTTGACAGGTATCATATTGGATCTGTAGACTGCTTGGGGTGTATGGACATTTTAACAATATTTATTCTTCCAATCTATGAACATAGAATATCTTTCCACTGTTTGTGCCCTTTCAATTTTTTAATAAATGTTCTATAGTTTCCATTGTAGTAATCTTTCACTTCATTGGTTAAGTAATCCTGAGGTATTTAATTTTATTTGTAGCTATTACAACTAGGATATTTTCTTGATTTCTTTTCACATTGTTCACTGTTGGCATATAGAAATGCTACTGATTTTTGTATTCTGATTTTTGTATCCTGCAATTTTACTAAATTTGTTAATCAATTCTAGTAACTTTTTGGTGGTGTCTCAGTTTTTCCAAATATAAGAACATATCTTCTGGAAAAAGATAATTTGAATTCTTCCATTCCATTTTGGATGCCCTTTCTTTCTTTCTCTTGTCTGATTGCTCTAGTTAGGACTTACAGTACTATTTTGAAAAAGAGTGGTGAAAGTAGGCATCCTTGTCATTTTCTAGATCTTAGAAGAAAGGCTTTTAGCTTTTCCCCATTCGGTATGATAGCAGATGTGGGTCTGTCATACATGGCATATTGAAGTATTCCTTCTACACCCAGTTCTTTAAAGGTTTTTATCACAATGGAATGTTAAATTTTATCAAACTCTTTTTAAGAATCAGTTGAAATAATCATATGGTTTTTGTTTTTCATTCTGTTAATATTATGTATCTCATCGGTTGATTTGCATATGTCGAATGATCCTTACATCCCTGGGATCAATCCCACTTGGTCATAATAAATGATTTTTTTAATATGTTACTGAATTCAATTTACTAGTATTTTGTTGAGTATGTTTGCATCAATATTCATTAGTGATATTGGCCTGTAAGATATTTTTTTTTTATCTTTGTCTGATTTCAGTATCACGGTAGTACCAACCTTGTAGATGAGTTTGGAAGTATTCCCTTCTCCTCTGTTTCTTGGAATAGTTTGAGTAGGAATGGTATTAGATTTTCTTTAAATTTTTGGTAGAATTCAGCAGTGAAGTCAATGGGTCCTGCACTTTTATTTCCTGGAAGACTTTTTATTATGGCTTTGATCCCCTTACTTGTTAGTGGTATGTTCAGGTTTTGTACTTATTCACGGTTCAGTCTTGGTAATTTGTGTATGTCTAGGAATTCGTCCATTTTTCTGGGTCTTTTAATTTATTGGAATATAGTTTAATTTATTGGAATATAATTTATTGGCTAAGTTAGTACCTAAGTTGTAAGGTTGTAAGACAAAGTCTCCTTTTCTTTTTCTTCTGCTTGAGAAATGCAGTAGAACTTTCTGATGCATAGTAGTCATGAGTGATCCTTTTAATTTCTGCAGTGTTGGTATAAACATCTCCTTTTTTAATTCTGATTTTATTTACTTTGGTCTTATCTCCTTTTACTTATTCTGGCTAGAGATTTGTCAATTTTGTTTACCTTTTTAAAAACCAACTTTTCCTTTCATTGATATTTTGTATCTTCTTTTTAATTTTATTTTTTCTTTTGCTAATTTTGGGTTTGCACTTCTAGTTCTTTAAGAAGCATTGTTACTTTATTTTTGTGAAGTTTTTCTTCTTTCTTAATGTAGGCATTTATAGCTATAAACTTTCCTATTAGAACTGCTGTCATTATATCCCACAGGATATCAGGTCAGGTTTTCCTGAATGGTCTTGATGCCTGTGGATCTTCATTATTGTTTGGGCACTAAAGAATTAGATATTTACTCTTGTCTTTATACTCTGGGCTTGTTTGCACTTGTCTTTCTTGGAAAGGTTTTCCAGGTATTTGAAGGGATGTGGCTCTTGTGATCTAAGCTCTATCTGCATTAGGAGACACCCCAAGTCCAGTAATGCTGTGGTTCTTATAGATTCATATAAGTACATAGTATAGATTCATAAAAGTACATAGAAGTACTGACTTGGTGGTCTTGGATAAGATCAAAAAGAATTCTCTGAATTACCAGATCAAGTCTCTTGCTGTCTTTCTTTATTTTCTCCTAATAAATGGCCTCTCTTTCTTTCTCTGTCTCTTCCTCTGTATGTGCTGAGCCACCTGAAACTAGGAGTGGGTGACACAAACTCTGTTGTGGCTACCACTACTGGGATTGTACTGATTCAGGCCTGAAGCCAGAACAGCACTGACTCTTGCTCATGATCCACTGCAACCACTTCCTGACTACTGCCTGTTTTCTCTCAAGTCCCTAGAGCTCTACAATCAGCCGCAGGTGGCAAAGCCAGTGAGGCTTGCAATCTTCACTTCAGGATGACGTGTTCCCTCAGGCCTTAAATGGGTCCAGAGATGTCATTTGGGAGCCAGGGACTGGAGTTAAAACCTTGGAAATCTACGTGGTGCTCTATATTACTGTGGCTAAGCTGGCACTCAAACCACAAGACAAAGTCCTTCCTAATCTTTCTTCCCCTTTCCAGAGGCAGAGGTGTCTCTGGACACACCCATCACCACCACAAACCCACAGGGGTACTACCAGGCTACCGCTAATGTTCACCTATGGCTCAAGTTCTCTTCACTCAGCTGTGGTGAATGTTTCCAGGCCTGGGACTCACCCTTCAGGATAGTGGACTCCCCTCTGAATCAGGGCAGGTCCTGAAACGATGTCCAAGTGCCAAGGCCTGTAATCAGGTACCTGAAAGGCCTACTTAGTACTCTACCGTCCTGTGGCTAAGTTAGTACCTAAGTTGTAAGGTTGTAAGACAAAGTCTCCTTTTCTTTTTCTTCTGCTTGAGAAACGCAGTAGAACTTTCTGATGCTAGCCACCACAGTTGGGCATGTGCTGGGTCTTATTTAAAGCCAGCATGTATCAAAGTCTCACCGATAGACCACAGCTTACTGCCTGGGTATTGCTGCTGGTTACTCAGGGTGCAAAGGCTCTTTATTCAGCAGATGATGAACCCTGCCAGGACTAGGTCCTTGCCTTCAAGGTGTAGGTTCGCTTCTTGGCCAGTGTGTGTCTTGAAATGTAGTCTGGGAGCTACCGCCTGGAATGGGGGCCATTCAACTCTGCCAGTGCTGTAACCTACTGTGGTTGATCTGGTATCCTAGATGGATATCCTAGATGGATATCACTCTTCCCTTTCTTCTCCTCAAGCAGAAAGAAGGAGTCACTTTTGTTGCCTCAAGCTGTACTGACTGGAGTAGGGGAAGGGGTAGCACAAGCAGTCTCTTGGCTACTTTAGCTGGTGTCTCATAGGTCACGCGCCCTCCAAGACCACTGGCTCTGAGCCCAGTTCAGCACTAGGACTTCCCCAGGAATTGCAGTCTTTATGGCCTAGATTGTCTTTTGCATTTATTTTAGGCCCCAGAGCACTGTAGCTCACAGCGGTGAAGTTCGCCGAAGTTCAAGTGCCCACCACTGGGATGAGCAATTCCTCTCTGGCTAGGGCTGCTATAAATGCTCCCTCCATTTGCAGGTATCAGCTGAATTCAGCCTGGTTTACTTTCCGCTGTGATATGGCAGCACCAAGTTCAATGCAAAATCCCACAATTGTTGCGCTCTCTCTCCCAAGTGCACAGATCCTCTCTCTGTGCCGTGAGGTTGCTGGTTACTGCCAGCCAATGGAAGAGAGGTGGCATTAGTGATTCAAGACTATCTTTCCTCCCCTCTTCAAGGTCTCTTTCAGTGAAATGAAATTAAAACCAAGTACTGTAATTGCTTAAAACCAAGTATTGTGATTTTTGGTTCTTATGAAAGTCCTATTTTTGCGTAGGTATTTGTCAAATTTTGTGTTTCTGTGGGGAGGGGAGATAATCCATGGAGGCTTTATACTTGACCATCTTGCTCTGCCCCCTCCTACTGCATTACTATTGATGTATATCACAATTATAGTTTTCTCAGTCCAATTCAGTTTTTAAGATGTTTAGCGCAACTTCAGATAAAACACCAGTTTAAAAATATTTAGGCAACTTCATTGCAGCACAATTTACATTCAGTAAAATTCACCTTCTTTAGGGTATAGTTCTTTGAGGTTTGACAAGCAGGTACAGTTAGGTGATATCATCAAACCAAATATAAATCAATTACATCACCCCCCCAATCATTGCTGGCCCCTTTATGGACACCCCACCCCCAGCACCTGTCAACTACTGGACTGGCTTGTTGTTTTGCGTTTTTGGCAATGTCAAACAAATGGAATCATATGTAGTAAGTAAACTTTGGAGTCAGGCCTCTCTCTTATAGTGTAATACATTTAACAATCATCCATGTTGTTATGTACATTAGTATTTACTCATTTTTATCAATGAAGAATATTCTATTTTAAGATTTATTTCACTCAGTTTTTAAGAACATCTGGACTACTTCTAGTTATTTATAATTATGGAAAAAGATGCTACAAATATTTGTGTAATAATTTTTGTGAGAGCATGTTTTCATTTCTCTTTTGTGAATACTCATGAGGAGGTCATATGATTAAGTGTAGTTCTAATTTTGTAGGAAAGTGCTGAACTATTTTCCAAAATGGTTACAGTGTTTTACATTCTCCCCTTTATTGTATTAACATTGGAGTTGCTCCACATCCTTGCTAGCACTTGGTATTGCCAGATCTTAGCATCATGGTTTAAATTTTGCTTCCTTAAAGACTAGTGATGTTCTTCCTGTTTTGACATGCTTATTTGCTATTCATATATCTTCTTTATTAAAGTGTCTGTTCAAATCTTGGGGCAATTGTTAAATCAGGTTGTTTTATCATTACTAAGTTTTGTGAAATATTTACATATGCTGGAAACAAATCTATTGTAAGATATGTGTTTTGTAGATGTTTTCTCCATGGCTATAGCTTGTCCCTATTTTGAAAGTAATATTTTTTAAAGAGTCAATATTTTAAATTTTGATTTAAATTTACCAAATTTTCCAAATTTACCAAATTTTCCTTTATAAATTGTACTTTTGGTCTCCTACCTAGAAACTCTGTACCTAACTCAAGGTTACAATAAATTTCTCCTATTTTGTATTCTAGAAGTTGTATTAATGTAGATCGATGATCCATTTTTAATTTTACTTTTAATTTTTGTACATAGTGTTAAGTCTGTTCGTGGTTCATTTTTTTCCCTCTTTCTATCTGGATGTCCGATCATCTTAGGATCATTTGTTGAAAGACAATTCTTCAATTGAGTTAGCTTTCCATGTTTGTCAACAATTAATTGATGAAATTTTGTGGGTCTATTTCTAAACTCTGTTCCTTTTATCTATGTATACCTCTTTTTGCCAATAGCACACTGTCTTGATTGATGCACCTCCATGAAAATTCTTGGGTTTGGATAATATGAGCCCTCAAATTTTGTTAATGATTTTCACAATTACTTTGGCTATTTTAGTTCATTTTTCTTTCCCTATGTATTTTAGAATCAGCTGTTCATTTCTATTGGAAAGGAGAAAAATATCCTACTGGAATTCTGAACAGAATTGTATTGACTTTGTAAGTAAATTTGGGAGAATTTACATCTTAACAGATTCAGTCTTCCAGTCCATGAACATAGTATTGATCTCCACTTATGTCTTTTTTATTTATTTCATTATTGCTGTGCTGTTTTCAGCTTATAGATCTTGTACATATTTTATGAGATCTATAACTATTTTTGTTATTGTTGCTATTTTCAATGGCACTTGAAAAATTTTGGATTCGAATTTCTCATTACTAGTATACATAAATACAAGTGATTTTAATAAATTGATATCATATCCTGTGAATTTGCTAAACTCACTTAGTTCTGATATCTGTTTTGTAGATTTGGGGAATTTTTTATATATAAAACCAAGTCACCTATATAGACACAATTTTATTTATTTCTTCCAAAACTATATTCCCTGACTGCATTTTTGTGACTATTCCATTGGTTTCTTTTTCTGTTAATATTATGAATTACATTAACTGTATGTCATTATACTTTGGATTGCTGCTGTAAACCCATGTTGGTCATGATATTGTATTTCTACCTTTAATTATTAAGTATTTTGTTGATGAATATGCATCTGTATTGATGAGAGACATTAAGCTCTAATTTTCTTGTAATGTCTGTGTAAGTGTTTTATTATTGTTGCTATTGGAGTGTTCAGCGCACACACATTTAAAGTAATTATCGTACACACATTTAAAGTAATTATTGTATATTTGAATTCAAGTCCATCTTTTTTTAGTTTGTTTACTCAGCCTTTTTTGTCTTCCCATTTCCCATTTCTTTACTTCTTTTGTGTTATTTGAACATGTTTCAGAATGCTATTTTTATTTATTGATTGTATTTTTTGCTCTATCTTTTTGCAATTTTTTAAATCATTGTTCTAGGGAATACAATATGAGAACCTAACTCTTCACAGTCTTCTTAGAACACATGCTTTACCGCTTTCCATGTAATGTAAATATGTTACGTTCTACCCTTTATGGCAGAATCCTTCTGGTCTCCATGGTGTCTGATGTGAAAATTACAGATATTCAAATCATTGATTCCCTGTAAGTAATATTGTTGCTTTCTAGATTATACTTTTTACTTTAATTTTTAGCAGTTTGATTGTCTGAGCATGGGTTTCTTTTCTTTTCTTACCTTCCTTCTCCCTCTCCCCTCACTGAGATTCGCTGAGATTTTTGAGTTTGATTTTGTATGTCTTTGTCAAATCTGGGAAGTTTTCGGCCATATTATTTGAAATATTTTTTCAGCAGTACACTCTTTCTCCTCTTCTGGAACTGTAATAACCCAAGTCTCAGAGCTTTTAATAAGTGTCTCCACAAATGTCTGAGGATCAGTCTACATTTTAAATTATTTATCCCTGTTTAACAGACAGGATAATTTATCTTAATCTATCTTCATGTTCACTGAATTTATCTTCTCTCATCTCAATTCTGCTATAAAGTTTGTCCTGTAATTTTTTTATGTAAGTATTTTTTTCATTTTTGAAATTTCCAATTGATTCTTCTTTTCTTCTTCTTTTATTTTAACAGAAATTTGCTTTCTATTCTTTTAAGAGCCTTTGGGTGTACTTGTTGGAGCATTACTATAATAGGTGTTTAAAATTCTTCTCAGATAATTTCAATATCTTGGGTATCTTAGCTTTGGCATCTGTTAATTGTCTTTCCCATGCAGGCTGCAATTTCTGTGGTTCTTCAAATGCCAAGAAATTTTAGGTAGTATGCTGGACACTTTGGTTATTATAAGATTCTCAGTCTTGTTTAAATCCTGTGAGAAATATTTATATTTTTGTTTGAGCATGTGATTTTTTCTGGCAAATTTAAGCTCAGGTAGCAAATTCTTCTTTGAGCTGCAGTTCTAATATCAGCTCAATTTCAAACCTTTTCAAATCCTTTTTACTGCCATCTAGATCTGTGTCATATGTGTCATTCAGTGGTTCAGTCTGGAGCCTAGCAGGGATCTATCGTTTCAGTTTCCAATGTTTTTTGCCTGCTTATTAGAATTAAACCCATGCAGGATTGCAGGATTGCATTTCCACATTTATCACTCTCTACAGTCTCCCCAGTACTTTCCATTTACCTGAAGACTCTTTTCAGTCCTCCATCCAGGCTTTAGTTCTCTCTGCCATGCACATTTGCAACTGTAGCCAGAGTTTTGAACAAGCAGTGGGAGACTTGAAGGAAGAATTGTTAAAATTATCTCCAGTGTGGTGAAATGTTGAATTCTGGTATTCTTGCCCCATTCACCTACAACTATTTACTTTTCAGACTCATCAAATAGCTATACTAAAATCATCAAATAACTGTCCCATGCCTTATCTCCTGGTTTTATGCCTGTATTCATTGGCAAAGGCAATGGACAGTGCTTACTCCATGCTAATCATAGCCAACACTTAAACTTTATGTTTCAATAAAATAAATGCACAGTTTCAGAAATAATATATTTATATTTGCAAGATATG
>NC_045449.1:40277761-40285887 GCF_002776525.5 Piliocolobus tephrosceles | reverse complement strand
TCTATCTATAATAACACAGCAACAGGCTAACCTATTTTTTCCCTACACACTGCACTCCAGCCCGGGTGACTGAGTGACACTCTATCCCCCCCCAAAAAAAAAAAAAAATCAGATGGTTGTAGGTGTATGGTCTTATTTCTGGGTTCTCTGTTCTGTTCCATTGATCTATGTGTCTGTTCTTGAATGAGTATCATGCTGTTTTGGGTTACTGTAGCCTTGTAATATAATTTGAAGTCGGGTAGTGGGATGCCTCCAGCTTTGTTCTTTTTGCTTAGGATTGTCTTGGCTATTCAGGCTCTGCTTTGGTTCCATATGGATTTTATTTTGTTTTATTTTACTTTATTTTATTTTATTTTACTTTTTGAGACGGAGTCTCACTCTGTCGCCCAGGCTGGAGTGCAGTGGCGCCATCTCGGCTCACTGCAAGCTCCACCTCCCGGATTCAAGCCATTCTCCTGCCTCAGCCTCCCGAGTAGCTGGGCCTATAGGCGCCTGCCACCATGCCCGGCTAATATTTTGTATATATATATTTTTTAGTAGAGACGGGGTTTCATCATGTTAGCCAAGATGGTCTCGATCTCCTGACCTTGTGATCCACTCACTTCTGCCTCCCAAAGTGTTGGAATTACAGGCGTGAGCCACCGCGCCCAGCCTCCCTTTTATTTCTTAAGTCTGTGTGAATTGGTTGCTACCGCTTGCCACAGAAAGAGCCTAGACTATATAGCAGAGCCTGCCCCTATTTCTAAGAGCGACTGGATAAAGCTGTATCATACGCCCACTCCTGATCCCACGATAGGGCTCAAGTAGACTTAAACTACACAGACTTATCCAGAAGAAGAGCAGTTGTGCAAAGAAAAATTATATCAGCAGGCAGGACCTTGGACAGGAAAGTTCACCTTAGCCACGTACTTTAGTTAGATACAATTTTAAGTAATTTCTATGAGCTGGGAACTATTAGGGATAAAAAATAAGTATAATATGCCTGTTATCAAGAATGGAGAATCAAGACTTATACATGGGAAAATAAGTATAATGAGCAAATTAAAGCAGCATAATGTTAACATTGAATTGGAGGTACGGGAAGCAGATGCTACGGCAGCAAGAGTTTGCTTCCTGAAGACTTTTGGCCATTTACCAAATGTGCCGAGCATTTTCAGGCTCTAGGTTTCAGTAGTCTGAGAAATGCCCTTTCCTCCTATCGAAATTCTGTGTATCCTGCAAGACTCAACTCAAAGACCATTTCCTAATGAAGTCTTCCCAGCTGGCTCTCTGCCAAAACTCTATCCTTCCACAGAACTTTCCTTGTGCTTCTGTAACGTGGCATTTGTTACATTCATCTGTATTTCCTACTGTCTTTCCCATCACCCGTCAAGAACAGGGATTGTGAGCTGGGTGTGGTGGCTCACACCTGTAATCCTAGCACTTCGTGAGGCGAAGGCAGGTGGTTCATTTCAGGTCAGGAGTTAGAGACCAGCCTGGCTAACATGGTGAAACCCCATCTCTACTTTTAGTAGCTTTTGTGTTTTTAACACAAAAAGTTAGCCGGGCATGGTGGATCATGCCTGTAATCCCAGCACTTTGGGAGGCCGAGGCAGGTGGATTGCCTAAGGTCGGAAGTTTGAAACCAGCCTGGGCAACAGGTAAAACTCTGTCTCTATTAAAAACACACAAAAAAATAGCCCAGCGTGGTCGTGGGTACCTGTAATCCCTACTACTTGGGAAGCTGAGGCAGGAGAATTGCTTGAACCCAGGAGGCAGAGGTTGCTGTGAGCCAAGATCGCGAGCCAAGATCATGCCACTGCACTCCAGCCTGGGAAACAGAGCGTGACTCCATCTCAAAAAAAAAAAAAAAAAAAAAAAAAAGAATAGGAGTTGTGTAGCTCTCTTTCTTTTTCTTTTCTATGCTGTGAGGGTTAATTGTATGTGTCAACCTGGAACCCAGCTAGACTATGGTACCCAGTTGATTGGTCAAATGCCAGCCTAGACGTTGTTGTGAAAGTGTTTTTCATGTGTGAGTAACAGTTACAATTAGTGGGCTTGGAGGACAGCAGGTTGCCCTCTGTAATGTGAGTGGAGTTCATCTAAGCAGGTGAAGGCATTAAGAGTAAACACTGAGGTTTCCTGAAGAAGAATTTTCCTCAGGACTGCAACATGGAAGCCCTACCTGGTTTCCAGCCTGCTGCCCTGAGGAATTTGGGCTCAAGACTGCAATGCAATATGAATTCTTTGCTGAAATTGCAGCCTGCTCCTTGTCCTACATATTTCAGTTTTACCAGCCCCCAGTATCATGTGAACTGTTTCCTTAAAATAAATCTCTCTCTCTCTCTCATCTCTTCCTCGGAGATGCAGAACCAGTAGAATGCAGGTGTATACATGCAGTTGTATACATATCCTATTGGTTCTGCATTACTTTGGTTCTGCATCTCTGAAGAACTCTAATACATATGTTCACCTTTAAAAAGAAATCTATGATGGGGTGCAGTGGCTCCCACCTGTAATCTCAGCACTTTGGGAAGCCGACTTGGGGAGGCCAAGGCAGGAGGATTGCTTGAGCCCAAGAGTACAGGACCAACCTGGGCAACGTAGTGACACCCCCATCTCTATGAAAAATTAAAAAAAAAATTGCTAGGCATGGTGACTCACGCCTGTAATCCCAGCACTTTGGGAGGCCGAGGCAGGCAGATCACCTGAGGTTGGAAGTTCGAGACCAGCCTGACCAACACAGAGAAACCCCATCTCTACTAAAAATACAAAATTACCTGGGCAAGGTGGCAGGCACCGGTAATCCCAGCTACTCAGGAGGCTGAGGCAGGAGAATCGAATGAACCAGGGAGACGGAGGCTGCAGTTAGCTGAGATGGCACCGTTACACTCCAGCCTGGGCGACAAAGGTGAAACTCCATCTCGAAAAAAGAAAGAAAGTAAAGAAAAAGAAAAGAAAAATTAGCTGAGCTTGGTGGCGCGTGCCTGTAGTTGTAGCTACTTGGGAGGCTGAGGCAGGAGGAACCCCTGAGCCCAGGAGTTTGAGACTGCAGTGATTTATAATCATTTCACTGCACCCCAACACCTAAGTGACAGAGTGAGATGCCGTCTCTAAAAAAAGAAAAAAAAAGGAAAGAAAATAATTCTAATAATTCTTTTGAGGTTTTGCATTTCCTCTCATGTTCAGTGAGGGTTTCTTATGTACCTGGCTCTGTTTTAGGGCCTAGGAATACAGCACTGCGCAAAACAGACGAATACCCCTGTGGTCATGAGCTTGCATTCTAGAGACAGAGGCAGATCATAAACAGAGATCTGCATACACAGTGTTTGAGATGATGGCATGTGCTTAGAATAAAAATAAAGCAGGGGGTGGGGGACATGTTGTGCTGTTAAATAGAGTGGGCAAGAGTAGTCAAGGAAGCTTTCACTGAGAAGATGCTGTTTGAATAAAAACAGGAGGGAGGTGAAGGATGAGCCATGGGGATGGATATTTGGAGGAGACTGGGTAAGAATGCTCCAGGAACTGGAGGAGATGTTCTCAGCAGAGAGAACAGCAAATAAGACTCTGAGGTGGAAACATGATCGTGCGTTTGAGGAATATTCAAGTGGCCAGGGTGGCTGCAGTATAATGGACAGGGAGAGAAAATGAGGTCAGGGCTGGGCATGGTGGCTCACACCTATAATCCCAGCACTTTGGGAGGCCGAGGCAGGTGGATTGCCTGAGGTCAAGAGTTCAAGACCAGCCTGACCAACATGGAGAAACCCCGTCTCTACTAAAAATACAAAAAAGTAGCTGGGCGTGGTGGCACATGCCTGTAATCCTAGCTACTTGGGAAGCTGAGGTAGGAGAATTGCTTGAAACCAGGCAGGGGGTGGTGGCTCACACCTGTAATCCCAGCACTTTGAGAGGCTGAAGTGGGAGGATCACTTGAGTCCAGGAGCCTTGAGACCAGCTTGGGCAAGATCGGAAAACCCTGTCTCTACATATAATTTAAAAAACAAATTAGCTGCTTGTGATGGTGCACAGCTGTGGTCCCAGCTACGTGGGAGGCTGAGGTGGGAGGCTCACTCGACCCCAGGAGGACAAGGCTGCAATGAAGTGTCATCCCACCACTGCACTCCACCTGGGCAACAGAGCAAGACTCTGTCTCAAAAAATTAAAAAATAAAAAGAAAGAAAAACTGCTTGGTGAGTTGTTAAATATCTACATCTGTGTTCTGGCTTTTCTACTTCTAAAAAGTTAGCCAAGAGAAAGGAAAACATGTTTGTCTGTTTTTAACAGCTTTACTCACCGTAGCCCCAGGCTGGAAACAATGCAAATGGTCACCAACAGGAGAAAGGAGAAATGAATCTTGATTTTCATACAACAGAGTGGCCCTCAGCAATAATAAGGAGCTAGGCCACAGGAAACAGCAATGGGCCTCGCAATTGAGCGGAAGCCAGATCCGAACAGACACAAGCTGTGAGAATTCCGTTCAAGTCGAGTTGAACAACGGGCCAGAATGGCGTCACCCTTGGGGGTCACTGACTGGGAGGGCCACGAAGGAGTCTTCGAAAGGCTGGAAATGTTCTGGATCTGGTTCTGGGTGGTGGTCGCACAGGTGTTTACCTCCATTAAAAATAGGCCGAGGCTGGGTGCAGCGGCTGACATCTCTAATTCAGCACTTTGGAGACTGAGGCAGGAGGATTCCTTGAGCCCAGGAGTTTGACACCAGCCTGGGCAGCATGGCAAGACTTTGTCTCTACTAAAAATCAAACAAATGAGTGGAGCATGGTGGTGCACGCCTGTAGTCCAAGCTACAGGGAAGCTGAGGCAGGAAGACTGCTTCAGCCTAGGAGGCTGAGGCCACAGTGAGCTATGATCGTACCCCTGCACTCCAGGTTCGGTGACAGAGCAAGACCTTGTCACCAAACAAAACAAAACAACACTCAAACAGAAAACCAGGGTCTACATTTTACTCTACCTAGACAATATCTCCGTAAAATACTGCTAAAAGAAAAACTCTTCCAGAGCCCAAGGAGACACAGGCACAGCTCAGAATTCCAGCAAATCAGCACCTTAGCATCAGCTTGAGCCTGGGAGGTGAGTCACAGGTAAGCAGTCCACTAGTGAGTCCAGCCCATAAAGGAGGGCCCTGTGCACCAAGCCTTGCCTGGAGGGGCCACGGTCATTCCTACTATCCATCAAAAGTTCAATGGCTAAACAATGTGTACAAAATACATAAAATGTGCCAGGTGCAGTGGCTCACGCCTGTAATCCCAGCACTTTGGGAGGCCGAGATGGGCAGATCACAAGGTCAAGAGATCGAGACCATCCTGGCTAACATGGTGAAACCCCGTCTCTGCTAAAAATACACAAAAATTAGCTGGGCGTGGTGGCGGGCCCCTGTGGTCCCAGCTACTCAGGAGGCCGAGGCAGGAGAATGGCAGGAACCCGGGAGGTGGAGCTTGTAGTGAGTCAAGGTCCTGTCACTGTACTCCAGCCTGGGCAACAGAGCGAGATTCCCTCTCAAAAAAAAAAAAAGAAATCAAACTGGGTATGTGCCTTTAGAGGTGTTGTACATTTTCAGCATTGTAAATGAATATAAATGAATAACAATACTTTGGTCCATAGATTTTTGGTTTCTTAACTAGTTTTGGATCTCTTCCACTAAAGGGATTGCCTCTTGAACCTTGTTAGGATTGTAAGTACTGAAGGCAAACTGCCTGCGTTTGAATTTCCTTCTGTCCCTTGCACCATACCTGGATTCAATTTCTAGCGCTGCTTATTAAGTTTATTTACAGTGATGATCTTTGAGCAAATGTCTTAGCTTCTGTTTTCCCAAGTAAATGGACACAATAGTTGCTACCTTGTGAAAGAATCATACAATTGACCAGCATTTACCAAGTAGCATCAGTCTTCAGTTTTAGTCTTTGGTGATTCTGGATTTGGAGTGTGAGGGGGTGCTGGGGTGGGGGGTGGTGTGTGTGTGTGCGTGTGTTTAGCACTTAATTGCATGCAGAAAGGAAAAGATATTTTTGATAACCCTGAGGCAGCTTTTCTCTGCTTTTGTTTCAACAGGGAAGAAGGGAGTTTGGAGAGGGAAAGGAATTCTGTTCAATACTAAGCTGTCTTCCTCAAAATCAGAAGTATATAGAATGTGTAATAATTTACAGAATTTCTAGACTTCAACAATCTGATATTTTTCTTAATTTGTTTTTATTTGTATAGGTTTAGACTGAGCTACAGTTAATCTGAGGCGACGTTCTGGATGCACTGGACAAACACCTCATTCCAGCAGCTACCACTGGCAAGTCCAAGGTTTTCTATTATGAATGTACGTTCTATACTAACAATAACAAGTGTACTTCAATAATTTTAAACACTCTCAGGAATAATTGGCTTTGTGTCTTTTTTTTCTTAGACATTTCACATTATTTTCCTTATTAAATAAAACCAAAAGTCCCACATAAATTAACTGAGGAGCCTCTAAATATCAACAAAATTATCACTTGATAGACTAGAATTAAACAAGCAAGTGGTTCCAAGAAATGCCACAAGAGTATTAATCACAAAATAAACTTTCTACATGAAACATTCAGCCAGCACTGTGCAATGTGTGGCCCTTTTGGCGGAGGGAAATGAGATAGGTCCCATGAAAGCAAAAGAATATAAATAACTAAAGCAAAAGCTAATGCATTTTTATAATAGCCTGACCATCTTTTTATTCCAACATCAACTATCCTTCTAACATTAAACACTTATTTTTAAATAAAAGTTGGAAACCTACAGAGAAGAAAGTCATGATTCTAAAAAGGCCAACTTTTAATCTTACATTTTCCTTTCTAGTATAGAACCTACATTTCATAATAGAAAACCTTGGACTTGCCAGTGGTAGCTGCTGGAATGAGGTGTTTGTCCAGTGCATCCAGAACTTCGCCACAGATTAACTTAGGTCAGTCTCAACCTGAAACATAAAAATAAATTTTAAAAAAATCAGATTGTTGAAGTCTAGAAATTATGCAAATTATTACACATTCTATCTACCTCCGGTTTTGTGGAGGAGAGCTTAGTATTAAAGATAAATCATATCCCTCTCCAAACACCCTTCTTCCCTGTTGACACAAAAGCAGAAAACAGCTGCCTCTCCGTTATCAAAAGTATCTTTTCCTTTCCTCGTGCACTTAAGTGCTACACACACAGACACACCACCCCCCACCCCGGCACCCCCTCACACTCCAAATTCAGAATCAACAATGACTAAAACTGAAGACTGATGCTACTTGGTAAATGCTGGTCAATTACATGACTCTTTCACAAGGTAGCAACTATTGTGTCCATTTACTTGGGAAAACAGAAGCTAAGACATTTGCTCACGATCATCACCTTAAAAGAACTTAATAAGCAGTGCTAGGATTTGAATCCAGGAAGGGTGCAAGGAAAGAACAAAATTCAAACCCAGGCAGTTTGCCTTCAGTACTTACAATCCTAACAAAGTTCAAGAGGCAATCCCTTTAGTGGAAGAGATCCAAAACGAGATATTGCTATTCATTTCTATTCATTTATACTGCTGAAAATGTACAACACCTCTAAAGGCACATACCCAGTTTGCTTCCTTGTTTTTCTTTTTCTTTTTCTTTTCTTTTCTTTCTTTTTTTTTTTTTTTTGAGACGGAGTCTCGCTCTATCCCCCTGGCTGGAGTGTGGTGGCGCGATCTTGGCTCACTGCAAGCTCCGTCCCCCGGGTTCCTGCCATTCTCCTGCCTCAGCCTCCCAAGGAGCTGGGACTACAGGCGCCTGCCACCCGCGCCCGACTGATTTTTTGTATTTTTAGTAGAGACGGGGTTTCACCGTGGTCTGGATCTCCTGACCTTTTGATCCGCCCGCCTCGGCCTCCCAAAGTGCTGGGATTACAGGCGTGAGCCACCGCGCCCGGCCTTCTTTGTTTTTTTTAGAGGAATCTTGCTCTGTCGCCCAGGCTGGAGTACAGTGGCAGGACCTCGGCTCACTACAAGCTCCGTCCCCCAGGTTCACACCGTTCTCCTGCCTCAGCCTCTGGAGTAGCTGGGACTACAGGCGCCTGCCACCACGCCCGGATAATTTTTTTTTTTTTTGGTATTTTTAGTAGAGATGGGATTTCTTTTTTTTTTTTTTTTTTTGAGACGG
>NC_045449.1:40221565-40277661 GCF_002776525.5 Piliocolobus tephrosceles | reverse complement strand
GGGATTTCTTTTTTTTTTTTTTTTTTTGAGACGGAGTCTGGCTCTGTCGCCCAGGCTGGAGTGCAGTGGCCGGATCTCAGCTCACTGCAAGCTCCCCCTCTTGGGTTTATGCCATTCTCCTGCCTCAGCCTCCCGAGTAGCTGGGACTACAGGCGCCCGCCACCTCGCCCGGCTAGTTTTTTGTATTTTTTTAGTAGAGACGGTGTTTCACTGTGTTAGCCAGGATGGTCTCGATCTCCTGACCTCGTGATCCGCCCGCCTCGGCCTCCCAAAGTGCTGGGATTACAGGCGTGAGCCACCGTGCCCGGCCCTAGAGACGGGATTTCACCGTGTTAGCCAGAATGTTCTCGATCTCCAGACCTCATGATCTGCTTGCTTCGGCCTCCAAAAGTGCTGGGATTACAAGTGTGAGCCACTGCCCCAGGCCTTTTTTTGTATTTTTGGTACAGATAGGGTTTCACCATGTTAGGCAAGGCGCGGCTTGTGTTTTTATAGGTTGGGATAATACCTACCCCTTCCAGTGCCATTTTAAAGATTTCATGGGACAGAATTTGTTTGCTCCAGTTTGGACTTGGCAGAGAGCAGGAACGCATGGGTCTGAGCTGGAAGAAACCGTCCTGTGCATGAGTCAGCAGCTGCCACAGAAGGACACGTTTGTGGCCGCTCTGTGAAAAGACGCTGGGTATTTCTTTTGATGTTATCTTATAGTTTGAGTGGTTTGGAGGAAAATGCAGAACGATATGGACAGCAGCTCCTCATGATTACTTCACTGGGGAGGCAGCACGCTGTGCTGAAGTGTTCTGGCTTTGGTGGCAAAGAGATCAGCTTTGCCATTTACCAACTGCTTGATGTGGGACACATTCCATCTCTCAGAGACCCAGTTTCCATGCATTTGAAATAAGGATAATAATATGTACTCCAGAAAGGTGTTAAGAAGAGCAAATGCAGATGTGAAATTTATGGATACTTCCACCTCATCTGCTCTAGCTAGTACTGCAGGGTGGGAAGGTCATGCACTGCACAGTGATTGCCAGTAGATGGCGCAAGGGGCCTGCCGCCATCCCAGGCTTTGTTTCTGAACCCAGCAGGAGAGGGAGATGACTCAAATCTTTATTGCAAACTGGGGGGACACCATTAGCTATAGTGGCCTCCTGGGGTCACCATTTGCAATATAATCCCAGTGACTTAAAGGAGACAGTAGAGAGGAATCATGGTAAGGTGAGCAAAAGAAAAAGACATTTTGTTCATTCCTTAGTTTCCTCATCTGTAAAATGTGGGTGCTATAAATCCACACATCATAAAAAGCTCTCAAGATTAAAAAAAAATGTACTTGAAAAGACCTGACACAAAAAGGGTGCCAACTACGTGTTTCATGCATCCTTTTCCCACTCTGGCGGATTCCAACTTATTACAAAAGATTGTTGAAACATTCCTCCAAACAAGTAAATATTTCACAAACATAACTGAGGTTTTTTTTTTTTTCAAATGTTTGTGACTTAAAATTGTAAACTCATATGAAATTATGCCTACTGTCAAATAGCAAAAATTAAACGATAGCCAGTATTTGGAGGTTGTTCAAAACTTTTTGGCATAAAAATATGTATCCTCATAACAGCAATTTGGCAATGTATTTTTGGAGTTTAAAAAGCATGCATGCTGGCCAGCCACAGTGGCACATGTCTGCAATCCCAGCTACTTAGGAGGTTGAGGTGGGAGGATAGCTTGAGCCCAGGAGTTTGAGATCAGCCTAGGCTAGGATCTCTAAAAAATCAAATAAAATTAAAATGTAAAAAATGCTGCTTTTTTCAACCAGAAGCACTTCAAGTAATATTTTTCCTGAGGAAACAATCAACTGTGAATGGAAAGATTTCATTCTAAGGGAATCTTTTGAAGCCTAAATATCCATTGGTCAAGAATTAGTAAATAAAATGTGGTATATCCACATGGTGAGAATGATGTGAAGCCTTGGGGAAAAATGAAATTGTAGAAATACATCCACTGACAGGGAAAGCTGTTTACTGTATATTGTTGAGTGAAAAAAAAAAAAAAAGAAGAGGTTCAAAATTATGTAGAGTGTGATGCCTCGATTATTTTGCACACACACCCCTTGGATCAAAGTAGGAAAAGATATGACAAAACTTGTAAGTATGTTTATCTACTGGTAATGAGATTATGAGCAAGTTTTACCATCCCTTTGTTCTATATATCTGACTTCACTATAATGAGTATCTATTCCTTGGGAATTATGAAATGATTTTTTCTTTTCAGGATTCTCATACTTGAAAATATGGGGGTAACAGGTCTTAGGATCAGCCCTTCCCTCAGGAAGGGTGAGAGCAGAAGGAACCCTCAGGCCTTTGGGGATATTTCTGTCTCATTTCTGGGTGACCACACTACTGTGAAAATCCAGATAACACCAAACCTTTAATCAGTATTGGACAGGCCAGGTGGGGAAAGTCAGGACCTGCTTGGGGACGAGGTCTGAGGGAGGGGGGACATAGATGTGACAGCAGCCCTTCCTGATGCAACATTTTCCTTCCTTATAGTCCTCGTCTTTTCTGCATTGGTGCACACGGATGCCTGACCAGAGGAGAGACTCAATTAACAGCTTTTAAGTCTTACATATAGAAAATAACATTTTCAAATTCCTTTTAAGATATCGTCAAAACCATCAATTACTTCGAGATAAATCTAACAAATCTTGTGCAGAAAATTACATGATATTACAAACAAAAATGTGTAGGTACCTTAATAAATGGAGGGATGTGCCATGTTTGTGGATTAGAAGATCCATTATTACAAAGCTGTCAGTTTTCCCCAAATTCAACAATAAATTTAATACAATCTCAGTCAAACTCTTAGAAGGACTTTTCATGAAAATTGATAAACTGATTCTAAAACTTATATGAAAATTCCAAAAGGCAGGAATTATCAAGACAATCTTAAAGCCGAGGGACTTAAGCTACCATTTATCAGGATTTACTATAATGTGGCAGTAAATGGAACAGCAGTGCAAGATACCAAATAGACCAGTGTAACAAAAACACGCCATCTCGAAATTTATGACAAAGGAGATGCTGTAGCTCAAAGAGGGAAAGAATGCTTTTTCAGTAAAGGTAGCTGGCTTAATTGGCTTATTCATATAAACAAAAAGGAACCTTGACTCCTACCTCACACCACACCTAGAAATCTCTTCCAAATGGATCATGTACCTAAATGTGCAAGAAGAAACAATAAAGTTTTTAGAAGATATTATAGAAATAGTTTCATGATCTTGAGGTAGGCAAAGATTTCTCTCTTTTTTTTTTTTTTTTTTTTTTTTTGAGACACAGTTTTGCCCTTGTCACCTAGGCTGGAGAAAATGTGCTGGGTTGGCCTTATGCTCCTTTTGTCATATGAATGTATGGGGTACAAGTGGAATTTAGTTACATGCATAGATTGTGTAGTGGTGAAGTCAGTACCTGGATAACGTACATTGTACCCATTAAGTAATTTCTCATCATCTACCCTCTCCTACCCTCCACCACTGTTCCAAGTCTCTGCTGTCTATTATTCCACATACTATGTCCATTGAATGTTTGTGTTCCCCCCAGATTCATATGTTGAAACCAAATCACCAATGTAATTATATTAGGAGATGGGAGAGGGGTTGTGGAGGTGAATAGATCACAGTAGTGCAGCCCTTATGAGTGGAATTAATGTTCTTATAAAATAGTCCCAAGGGAGCTAGTTCACCCATTCTACCATGTGAGGACGCAGCAACAAGTCGGCATTCTGCAACCCAGAGGAGGCCTCTCACCAGAACCTGGCCATGCTGACACCCTGATCTTGTACTTTCCAGTCTCCAGAATGGTGAGAAATAAATTCCTGTTGTTTATAAGCTATGGTATTTTGTTATAAAAGCCGGAGTGAACTAAGACAGAAAGAGATGAGTTGGAGAAAGATGGCTCCATTTTCAAGCAGAAATTAGATTATAGAAAAGCTAGGGATTTCTAAGTGGGAAAACAAACTTATTTCTCATCTGCAGTCCCTCAAGTCATTAAAGAAAACTCAAAGTAATACATAGTCTCAGTGGTAAAAGTCTAATAAAAGGCATGGCTGTAGGACACTCTGTTAAGAGCTCTGTAAGATTTCAGCTGGTGCTTAGTAGATACTTTGAGCTAGACAAAATAGCTCCTAAAAAGTTTAGAGTTCAGGCCGGGTACGGTGGCTCATGTCTGTAATCCCAGCACTTTGGGAGGCTGAGGCGGGTGGATCACGAGGTCAGGAGATCGAGACCATCCTGGCTAACACGGTGAAACCCCGTCTCTACTAAAAATACAAAAAAGTAGCCGAGTGTGGTGGTGGCCACCTGTAGTCCCAGCTACTCAGGAGGCTGAGGCAGGAGAATGGCGTGAACCCGGGAGGTGGAGCTTGCAGTGAGCCGAGATCGTGCCACCGCACTCCAGCCTGGGCGACAGAGCGAGACTTTATCGCAAAAAAAAAAAAAAAAAAAATTTAGGGTTCTTGTCCAACAGTTGCCTGTAACTCTCAAAGAAGAGAGACACCTGTTCACAAAAGAATTGTGGTAGAGACTTTTGGGTCATGGAGATCTGAACCAGTTTCATAGGAAACCTTTGAGGTTTTTAAAATAATTGTATTGTTAAAAACACTACCACTCAGACTACAAGGGACTAAGACAAAATCATTAGAAAACTGTTGGCTCTCAAATTTCTGCAGACAGGCAGCAGGATGAAATACCTACTGTGTTAACGGTTGCCAAGACATTTTTAGGTTCAAAGTTTTGCTAGGAGGACTCACAGGACTCAGCATCTAGTCATACTCATGGTTCTGATTTATAACAGCAAAAGGATACAAAACAAAATCAACACAGGGAAATGGTGTATGGGCAAAGTCTGGAGGAAAGTAGGTGTAAGTTTCCAAAAGTCCTCTCCCAGTACAGTCGCACAGGAATAACTTAATTTCTTCTGCATCGAGTTGTGACAGTCCATGTGAAATGTTGTTCACCAGGAAAGTTTGCCTGAGCCTAGGAGTTGAAGATTTTTACTGGAGGCCTGTCATATAGGCACTCTTTCTACCTAGCATGTGCCAACATTCCAGACTCCCAGAAGTAAAACATGTATTCAGCATAAAGCATACTATTTGCACAAAAAGTTTAGGCACAGTGGGGCACTATTGTCATTTAGGGAAAATTTTGTATCGGTGTAGGGAACTGTTTAACATTCCAGTTCCCAGATGTCAGCCAGGGGCCAACTTTGCAACCACGCCTTTCTAAGGACTACATTCTCAAGCCAACTATATTATCTCTTCTGCACAGCTAAACAGATGCAAGCACGAACTTGATGAAAACAGAAATCTCTGTGATTCCCCAGGACTGAAGTTACTGTGAGCTGAATGTTTATGTCTTTCCCAAATCCATAAGATGAAATCCTAACCCCCAGGATATTGGTGTTGGGAACTGGACCCTTTGGGAGGTGATTAGGAATTAGGGGCAGAGACCTCATGAACGGGATTAGTGCCTTTTATAAAGGAAACCCTAGGGAGTTTGTTTGTTCCTTTCACCACATGAAGACACAGCAAGAAAGTGCCATCTATGGATCAGGAATCAGGCCGTCACCAGATACTGAATCTGCTGCCACCTTGATCTTGGACTTCCCAGCCTCCAGAACTGTGAGAAATAAATTTCTGTTGTTTATAAATGACCCGGTTTATGGTATTTTGTTACAGCAGCCCAAATGGATTAAGACAGCAGCATTACTTTTAAATTACTATTTAAATTGCTATTAAATACTATTAAATTACTTTTAAATTACTCTTTTGGTCATAGTGGTGGGATAGTTCCGGGGGTTCCTCTTGACATATTCTATCATAATAGCCCTCACCCTATCCATCAGGGAGCAAATGTGAACTTTTTCCCAGTATTTCAGATAACAATTACAAGTAAGCACTCAAGACCTGAGAAAGTGACCACAGGAAGAGTTTATGGAACCACTGGGCTCACTGTGAAATGGGAAGAAGGCAAAACCCCATTCAACACCTGACTTTGAAAAGCCTGCACTCTGATCACTGCAAGGATATTTTAGTTCCCAAATATCAGTGTCAGATCAGAGCACTGTCCAGTCATTGCCTCAGAGCCAGGGTAGTTCCCTCTCTCCAGTGCTAGATCACTAGTGAATGATTGCAAGTCCCATTAGATAAGCACAGAAGGAAATTTCACAGCACTCACTTGTGGCAGTGTCCCATGGTCCTCTCTTAGTGGGAGCTGGCTTCCTCCTAACTCAAGGGGTTCTGGTCTGTAAACTGGTTAGTTTCAGTTTGGGGATGAGAAGTCATTACTTTCCAGTATGGTGGTTCATAACATATCTGTTTCCTAGACCAAGAAGTTGTGTGCACTCTCTTGCTCTCTCACTTTCTCTCTTTCTGTCTCTCTCTCTCTCCTCTCTCCCCTCATCTCCTTCTTCCTGTCTTTCCTTCTCTCCTTTAGATCCACAAAGGCCTCAGTAGGTTGCCCATATCTTCCATCCAAAGAACACCATGCTTAGTTAGCCATTGCCAAAAACATACACATATTCCCTAGATTAGTGCTGATATAAATTGGCAAAAATATTTTAGTAGTTAAGCATGTATTTTATCTCCTCCCAGGTCAGATTTTGGACTTGACCTTTGGAATGCAGCTGGGATATGACTCTTGTACCCCCAGTATTCTGGAGGCAATGAGAGGCAATGGACTATAGCTCTCCAAGACATTCAGTAAAAGTTATTATAGAAACTTCAGGCAAGGGGGTGGCAACTTCCTCAGGAGAGCTGGGGCTGTGACTGCTGGTAGGGAGAGTCAGTGGAGCTCTGGGAAGTTAAGGTGCTCGTATTTGTCAGAATCATTGCAATCTATAAGGCCTTACTTTCCCCTCTTCATGTCTTAGTTTAAACATGACAGACCTGGCAAAGCTGAGATTCAACTTGCTTTGTAATTCATAGTCACCCTGTCAAATTTGGTTCTGATCTCAGTTAAAATGGAAACAAATTTCCTTAGGGCAGAAAAGATGTAAGCTGTTTCTCTGACCTTGTCTTCAACTAAGAATTGAAAGCCCTGAGCTTGTTTGTTTTCTGTAGACTCGCCAGTGCAGTTAGAAGGCGGCATCCCACTCCATGTAACCACCATAATGTTCTATTTTAAGAGCTCCTTGAGTTCCTAAAGACTTCCCTTTAAAAGGCGTTTCATCCAAATAAACTATAGGTGATAATTTCAGTATCCATCTTGCCAACCTGTGCCCTGGACTCCCGGGATCCTACTTTCCACTGGCAATGTGGCTGTTACTGCCTTTAAACACAACCAGCAGAGACAACTTCTCCCAGATTTCCATCTTTAAGGTGTCATTTCTTGGAATCTTATTTTCTCTCTACAGCACCTGCACTAATCCAGAGCCAGGTGTCTGTAGTGCCTATATTGTCAATGAGTGGGTGCTGGTTGGGAGGATGCTGATGTTTAAGAATTGCAGATCACACATTTAATAGTAAGAAGGACCCAGACTGTGTAAAGATACATCAAGAGTTCATTCAGGAAAAATATTCTAGAAATCAGCCACTGTAGCATTCCCCTTGAAATCTTCAGAAATCAAACTTTAGCCTAGACCCATTGTGGATCTTTCCTTCTAGTGTTGTTTCCTTCTAGTTATTGTAGTTCCAAGGTGCAGAGAACAGCAGGAAAGACTGTGGAAAGCCTTGCCTTATCAGGATGCTAGAGGCCTGTCCTTGGACTTGGCACTGGATAAAGGAAATAACATTACACTCTTTATGACAATACCACAGTATCTTGAGTAGTGTAACTTTACAGTAGATCTTGAAATTAGATAATGTGAATCTTTTTTGTTCTTCCTTTTTAAGACTGTTTTAGCTAGTCTAGATCATTTTCATTTCCATATAGATTTTAGAATAAGTCTCAGTCTTTAAAAGAAGATTGCTATAACTTTGATAGAGATAAGTTGAATCTATAGATTAATTTGGGGAAAATGAATATTTAATATTGTTGAATCTTTCTGTCTGTCATTGTGGTATGCATCTCCATTTATTTAGGTTTTATTTATGTGCTCACAAACAAGCCCACTTAAGTCCTTCTCATATGGCCTCTCTGCAAAGCCACTTGAGCCCGGAGACCCATCACTGCCCCCGCTTCACCGTTGCCAGTGTCCTCATGGGAATGCCGCCCTGTGCGGCAGGACAGTCTCTCCAGGTGGCCCCAAAGCTGAGAGTCTAAGTGACAGGATGGTGCTGTGTTCCCATTAGTCTTCAGTCCATTGGTCACATCATGTTCTGGACAACAGTGGGGAGACTGCTTCTCTCCTCACGGGGCTCAGAAGTCCTGTGAGATATTTGTTGGAGAAGACAGGTAGAAAGCCACTTCCTCCATTCCTCCTGCCTCTGTCTCTGACATGAGTACCCCAGACTTCCTGGAAGATTCTCCCCACCCAATTCATGTTACTAACTTATAGGAGGGACATTTTTAAACTTGAAAATTCATATTCCATAATTACTTTTGGTTCTTTACAGTCTTGTTCAGCCACCTCTTATGTAAGGACTTTTGTTTCCTTTTGCACGGCTGTTGATGGGAGCATTCATATCTTGTGGGCTGACTGTGGAATGTATGACCTCAACTTTGACCATGGCTGGGAGATGGGAGGCTGGGTGTGGGATGACCTCCTAGCCATTGTTCCATCAGCCATGTGGGTTTTGTAAAATGAATGTGAGCCCTACTCCTCCAGGCCACCCACCTTCTTCCGTTCCACCCCTCATGTCTTTCATTCCAAGAGCAAAGGGGCCATTTCTGTGAGATGTCTAATTTTTGAAGGTGCTGTGATTTCTCTTGATCCTCAGTATAGAAGGGGCTGTTACACCTTGTTCAGTTATCTCTGTGATTTAATGGATTTTTACATGCAATTTTATATCTCTGCACAACATGGAATACGAATACAACAACGATTCTCTCTGGTTCAAAAGTAGCGTGCACAATCTGTCTTGATAATGTCCTGCCTGATGTAAGTGGATTCGGACCTCTATAGATTCTATTTGTGATTTTTAAAAATGAAAATATATGAATTTAAACATGAATAAAAGTTTACAATGAAAAGTAATAATTTTCTGGCTGGGTGCAGTGGCTCACATCTGTAATCCCAGCATGTTGGGAGGCCAAGGTGGGCAGATTGGTTGAGTCCAGGAGTTCAAGACCAGCCTAGGCAACATGGCGAAACCCCATCTCTACTAAAAATACAAAAAATATATGGGCTTGGTCGTGCATGTCTGTTGTCCCAGCTACTCAGGAGACTGAGGTGGGAGAATCACTTGAGCCCGGGAGATGGAGGCAGCAATGAGCCGAGATTCCATGCTCACTGCACTCCAGCCTGGACAAACAGGGTGACACCTGGTCTCGAAAGAAAGAAAGAGAGAAAGAGAGAGAAGGAAGGAAGGAAGGAAGGAGGGAGGGAGGGAGGGAGGGAAGGAAGGAAGGAAGGAAGGAAAAGAAATTTTCATGCCCATGGAAGGAAGGAAGGAGGGAGGGAGGGAGGGAAGGAAGGAAGGAAGGAAAAGAAATTTTCATGCCCATTTGGATTTCCAATACCTCCCACCCCGTTATCTCTCCAGGAAGAACCACAATTATAATTTCTTGGGTTCTCTTCTGGAGATATTGTATATCTATCATCTATCTATCTATCTATCTATCTATCATCTGATCAATAGTTATATGCATTTTTGTATATGTATGTTTGTCCTGAGAATATTCTGAAAATATTTTAATTTAATGCTTGGTTAAGGTCAAGATCATTTGGAATGTATATTTGGGCTGATACATATTTGAATTAAAACTAGGATACATATTTGGTCTGCTTTCTGATCTGTGACTGACTTTCTGTTTGTTTTGTTTTCAGAGTGACTTTTTATATTTTTTAATTATAAATCTTTTTTGTGGGAAGAAGGGAAGGATTAAAAAATGTTACTGGGGAGATAGAAAACCCATTTATCCATTTTTGTTATATCATACAATGTAGTTTTCTGAAATTATATCTTTTTTTCATTTACTGGATCTAGACTAGGGGTCAACAAACTTTTTCTATGAAGGGAAGGAAGTAGATATGGCTTCACAGGCCATCAGTCTTTGCTGTGACTCCTTAAGTCTGACATTGTGACTCAAAAGCAGCCATGGAAGATATGGAAAGTAATTAATGTAGTTATGTTCAAATGAAACTTTACAAGCACTAAAATTTGAATTTCATATTATCTTACATATCACCAAATATTATTAGTATATGTGTCTGTTTGTATTTTAAACATTTTAAAATGCAGAGATCAGTTTAGCTTATGGGATGTGCAGAACCAGGAGGTGGCTTGGATTTGGCCTGTGGGCTGTGGTTTGCTGATTTCCGGACTATCTGAAAACTAATAAAAATCAGTATTCAGGCTGGGTATGGTGGCAGCCTGTTACCCAGGCTAGAGTGCAGTGGTGCGATCTTGGCTCATTGCGGCCTACTCCCAGGTTCAAGCAATTCTCCTGCCTCAATCTCCCCAGTAGCTGGGACTACAGGCACGCGTTATCATGCCCGGCTAATTTTTGTATTTTTAGTAGAGATGTGGTTTCACCATGTTGGCCAGGCTGGTCTCAAACTCCTGACCTCAAGTGATCTGCTTGCCTCAGCCTCCCACAGTGCTGGGATTATAGGTGTGAGCCTCCGCAGGTAGCCAACTTCTTCCTTCCTTCTCTGCGACCCAACTCTGACTCCCACCTTTTGGTGCTCCCTCAGTCTACCCTACATCTTTGATATTGTTTGGCTGTGTCCCCACCCAAATCTCATCTTGAATTATAGCTCCCCTAACTCCCACGAGTTGTAGGAGGGACCCAGTGGGAGATAATTGAGTCATGGAGGTGGTTTCCCCCATACTGTTAGTGAGTATGTCTCATGAGATCTGATGGGTTTATAAGGGGAAACCCCTTTCACCCGACTCTCATTCTCTCTTGCCTCCCACCATGTAAGACGTTCCTTTGCTCCTCCTTCACCTTCCATCATAATTGTGAGGCCTCCTCAGCCATGTGGAACTGAGTCCATTAATCCTTTTTAAAATAATTTACCCAGTTTCAGGTATGTCTTTATTAGCAGCATATTAATGAAAACACTAATACAATCTTCCTCCTCCCATGGAGGCTAAGCAGAGGGCAGGCCCCACTCACCCTTACACAGATGGCAGTAATATTCAGAAGCCACTAAGGATGTAGGAAGGGACTTGAGGGACTTTGTCTTCTTAGAATCCCCAGAATTGCTTCTACATACATGGGCCTTATTATTTTTATGCGACTTTTATGCTACTTATGATGTCACTAGTCCAGAAAGGGCCCCTTAGAGACCTTACATAGTGTAAAGACTCAGATTGGATAATGACAGAACAGTTTATTCTGGATAAGCATTTTTAGGATTAAGATTTTCTAGATAGAAGTTTACCTGTGGAAATTTCTGAAATTGAGTAATTAAAATAAGGCTATTTCTTTCAGGTTTGTAGTTCCGAGGATGAAGAACAACCAGGGCTTGGGGATGGGCGAAGAATCTTCTGAAGAAGTGACCTGCAGCTCTTATAAAGGTCTGTGCCTCCACCTGCATGGTCATCACTGCTGTTGACATAAAATACAGAATTTATCATGAGCCATTCCCTGCTTAAACACCTACCACAGTGCCCCATTTGAATCCAAGTAGGGTGTTTAAGGTGCTTCAGACTCTGTTTTGATCCTCCTCTTCCAGATTTCTCCCTGCCACTATCCTGTGGGGAGTGTCTTGCCACATCCTCCCCTGCTCTAAATCTCTACGGCTTTGGCTCATCCAGGGCAATGTGACTGCTGCTTCCTCTGTTTGGCTTGTCCTCTTCTCTCTGTTAACTCCTGCTCTTTGTCAAGATCTAGCTCAGAATATTATTTCCTCTCTGAAGACCCTTCCTGGTAAGGTTACTGGCTCTGCACTGCTTCCTCAGATCTCTGTTCCCTTGTTACATGCTTTGTAATTTGTTTCATGGCTCTATCTCCCTAACTAGACTGAAAGCACTTGAGGATGGTGACTTTTTCATATTCTTCCTGTTATTTAGGCACGTAACACATAGCAGCTGCCCCGTGATTGCTGGTCCCTTTTCTTTCTCTCCTGCCCAACCACCCACCCTGTTGTCAGGCTGAAATAAGCCCAGAAGTCCACAGAAGATGGACAGCTGTATTGACAACTTGGGCTATGTCCAGGATCAAGCTATCTCTTCTTAACTGCTTAGCGTGCTTCTAAGCATGGTTCAGGGAAGCCAGGAAAACAGAAGAGCTCAGAGAAGGTGGGCAGGAATCTTGGAATAGTCAAAACCATTCCTGCTTCGCTGTGGTTATCCTAAGGAAGACTCATGTGTCGTTTTCCCCTGGGAGCATCTCAGGAGCTGGCTTTGACTTGTTTCAGGAACAACTTTGCACACATGGCCACAGCCATTGCTTTGGCATCTCTTTCCCCTGGACAGGATTTGTCTCCTATGCCATAGGTTAACACAAATACCATAGGTTCCTTTTGGCAGGTCCAGTAAGGCACCTATTTCAAAAGGGTGTTTTAGGAATGAAATTGGATACTGTTCAAGTTCCATCCACATTGTGACTTCATCCATTACTGCCCACCTACCAGGTCATCACATGTGAACTCTCCCTGCACTCATGAATGCCCTGCCACATGAATGTTGGTTGAAGTATTGTTCAGAAGCAAATCAGCCTTCAATGTGTACCATGGGCAGATATAGGCATGAAAATCTGCTGGTTGCCCTATGATTTCTATGAACCAAGGGATCCCAACAACAAGGGAAAGACGGATTTCCACAGAGAGAGGCTGGGCAAAGGCATTTGGTCCATTTGTAATGTAAGGCCTAAAATTTCAAGAGCTTCCTTGAAGTGCTTTCAAGTGCTCACAGGCCCCAAAGATCTGACCCTGAGTTCTGCTTTCGGATGTGCTCCCCACCTGGCTAGTTCCTCTATTATCAGATCAGCTGCACCCACCCAGTTCTTAACCTATGAGCCTCAAGTCCCTGCCAGTCCACACAAAAAAGCTAATCACATCTTTCTGCGGGAGTCAGGGGGCATTTCACCCTCTTTTTACTATTAGCTTGGTGCAAAAGTAATTGCGATTTTTGACAGTACTTTTAATGGCAAAACCCACAATTACTCTTGCACCATCCTAATACAAAGCCTGCCTTCCACAGCCTCTGCTGGTTCACCCTGCTCCCAAGTAGAACCCTTGTGGGTCACTGCATGGCATGCAGTATCCTCCTCCCTCAGGCTGTGAGTATAGGTGACACTAATTCTATGTGCTATTCATGTCATCTGTTCAGTGTCAGGTGTCATGTGATCAGCCATCTCATACTATTTAGAGCGGGGGACCCGTCCTTCACTGATGGAGTGGACAGGTGATCAGAGAACCATCCCACCAAGAGAAAGACCCTCTTGAGGCCCTCCATCTCTGCATACCAGGTTCTCACTAGGTCTTAACGATGCCAGACCTGAGTCCTTATGCCAGTCTTCTCTTCTCCTCCTCTTATCACCTTTGCACCCTTCTCCCACCCACACACCTACATACACTGAGCCCCTGACTTCCCTCTTCCCAACTTCTCTTTCTGCTATTAACTGGTTAATAGCTAAAAAAAAAAAATAAAGTTGCTGCCTAAACTTGCCAATCACCCTGAGAATTGTGAGAGGATAGCCTGGCAGCCTGTAGCTCTGTGCTGGGGATGGGGAGTGCTGAAAGGAAGAGGACACTGACCTCCCAATATCAAGTTGCTGAGTGAAGTCTCCTTTGATGACAATGCAGCTGGGCTAAAGTGGACTAAAATTTGTTTTCTCTGTCTCAGGCTGTGAGACGGAGCATAGAACCTGTGTCAAGTCACAGGAGAATGATCTCCCAACACTTTGGGCCATGTTCCAACCCCACCTGCCCCAATTCCCATTGTGTAAAATCCACCTGCAACCCATTCCAGGTGGGTGGAGAATCTTCCCTCCAGGTTAAGTCAGCTTCCTGGGATATAGAGGCTGTGAGATTAAATAGGAGCCCCTAGTGAATGGGGACTGAATTGTACTCACCTTTTGCTCTGGCAGGCAGGTGGGGCTGCAGACACAACCCTCACACAGCAATGCACTGGGAAGGAGATCTTCTGAAGACACAGATTCAAGACAAATATGTATCTCTCTGACCATGAAGGGGGATGTTAGAACCCCAGAACAGAGATAACATGTTTTGCAGGGACACAAATACTATGTGGCCGGGTGTAGAGGCGTAATAATTCAAACATTCTTTTTCCTCTGTGACAGGGCTCCATTCAGGCTATAAGGTATGGGGCTACCATATGTTCCCTGGTGGAGGTGGATGTGGTTAGGATGTGACCCAAGAATAAGGTTGGGAAATGTCTAGCTCCCAAAAATTAAAAAAAAAAAAAAATTGTTTTTTTTTTTTGAGATGGAATCTCGCTCTATCACCCAGAATGGAGTGCAGTGCTACGATCTCAGCTCACTGCAACCTCTGCCTCCCAGGTTCAAGTGATTCTCCTGCCTTAGCCTCCCAGATAGCTGGGATTACAGGCATGTACCACCATTCCCGGCTAATCTTTTTGTATTTTTAGTAGAGACAGAGTTTCAGTATGTTGGCCAGGATGGTCTTGAACTCCTGACCTCAGCTCTTCCACCCACCTTGGTCTCCCAAAGTGCTGGGATTACAGGCATGAGCCACCTCACCCGGACTAAAAATCCAAATTTAAGACACAAATATTTTGGAAGAAGATGCAATCGGGAGCAATACAGTGAGAAGTAATTGAAAGAGTGCTGTCTCCTGACTCTTCACCCACTGGCCAGTTATACCCACTGGGATGGGGTATAACTAGACCCTACCTTCATGTTTGAGGGTCTTTGAGCAGAAGATTCCAGGTTTTTTATCTAGGTGGGGCCCTCAATGATAGAGTCTTACTGAAAAGTTTTACAGTGTAAACATGGTGAGGAGGCATCCCTATATCAAAACTGGAGGTGCAATGTGCCTAAACATGAGCAGGGCAGAGGCAGCTCTCTGATTTTCCATGAGCACAGAGTATCACAGGAGGGTCATCTTATCTGATTCCCTCAAGAAGAAGACCAAAGTTAACTGAAAAATAGCTGATGGACTTGCAAAAGGTAGCCATGACTAGGACAAAAGAGCACTCCTTGCTTATGATTTCACCAGAGCATGCCTGAAGCCTGGAAAATTGCCAGCAGTCTAAAAAGTGGTCGTTCTGTTGACTTAGCAACTATTCCTGACTATAAAAGGAAATAGCACTACTGCTGTATAATGTAGACAATGTGGAAAAACAGTATGAATGGAACTCAGATTATTCCTGGGGTCTCTCCTTGCTTTACTGTGTCAGTGTGTATAAACTGGCACAGTACAGAGTTACATATCTATAACTCTGTACAGGTTGGGTCATCAAGGGCTCAGATCCCACCCCGAATAAAAATCTGGGTCACTCCACCAGAAAAAATAGCACCAATCAACTGAGAGGGTGGTTAAAGGCAAAGGGAACATGGATTGGATAAGTGGAGGCAGGAATTTGTTATAATAAACTACAGCCTCACAACCAGTTTCAGAAATAAAGACTCTCAATCTACCCACATTTCATTTTTATTTTGGGTATATGTTTCTGTATTCAATCTTCTTTTCTCTTCCTTCTCCCATTTTCTCACTATTATAACCAGGTGGGTTAGCGGTGGTGGTTTTAGTGTATTTCATGGGGTATACAGTACCAGCACAGGATCACAGAAGAACAAGAGATGAAGCGGGCACTATCAGGAGATCCTGAACTTGGAGTTGAATGAAAATAGCAAGTGTTGGGCTGTCTCCCTCTGGGGACAAGATAAGTGGATTTTCAGTAGTACAGGGGCATATGCAGCAGTACTTGCATTATATTAGGTTGGGTTTCAATCCGAGGGAATGTACAAATATGCAGGGAGAGTTCGGGAATATTCCCAGCAGTGCTGATGCAGCCAAGAGTCCACTAGTGGTGGTGAGTATGCAGGATATTCATATAGCATTGGGACATGTCAGAGTCTTCTTGCTCTATGGACATAGCTATATTCTCTACTGCCCGATGCCTTTGTTTGCTGCCTATCACACCTTCCTATCAATTTTCCAAACTACTCTTAATATTCCAATAAGTAGGGTCAGTTTTGGTTATTTGCATGAAAACCTTTTGCCTGGTTAGCTCCCAGAGCTGTGAACTCCTCCAGATGCTCAAAGGGTGCTACATTCTCACAGTCCTCCCTGCCCCAGAATTAACTAATACTGGGAGTAACTGGAGAGCATTCTCTTCTCACCATGGGACTTAGTATGGGTTGAGGCAGGAGTAAATACACAGAGAGTGTGAGCAACCTATTCATGCAGATCATTTCTGCCTTGGGGTCTGCTCAGGCTCAGTCACACTTTTAGCTTTTCCATTTGACGGGGTGTTGCTGGACATGCCCTATTTTATGGCTAAGTAAATTAGATAACACCCAGCTAACACGGGTGGTAATCTCACATAGGAATGATTGGGTATTCAGTCTTTTCAGAGTTTAGTAGCTAGTTCTATAAAAGAGAGTAGGTATTTTCCACAGAGAACAGGAATTTGCTCCAAAACCCTAGGGACTTTCACTGTGATTCTTCTATCAGGGTTTTCCAGCTCTATGCAACGTTCCTGAGCAACTCCAGACATTTTGTGTATCAAAGATCTATTGGTTTCTGAGGACCAAGAGTCAGAGCTACACAAATTTCAGTCTGAGTCAACCAGAGAGACATTGATTTTTCTTGACATAACTCAAAGCTATTATTTTGTTACGTTTTAGACCACAGGGATCCTTCATCTCCCATAGAGAACCTCCATGAGGTGGTAATTACCTGAATTTTTATAAAATTTATGTTTCATCCCAAGAAATTAATGTGTCTTACCAAAACATCTAGGGTATCTGCCTCATTTATCTCCAGGCCTTGTCAGCACAATGCCATAAATGTACTAGGTCAGTGGATATTCAATGGGATGGGGAAGTGGTTAACATCACTGTAATCTGGATTCTGTCATTGAGCCACAGAGATAACTGACCATGAAACCACATAGCAAAAGTATACTGCTAGCCCTGCAAGGTGAAAGCATTTAACCTTTTGCTTCTGATGTTTAGGCTTAGAATTGCAAATATCCAGATGTATAGCTGGCAACATTCCAGATACCAGGAGATCCATTTATTGGCTCTAGTAAAGAGAACACACTTTAAAGGACAGCCGTCATTAAAATTACCAACCAATTAAGATCACTGTTTCAGTTTTTGAGAGGGTCCAATAATAACACCGTTTTATCACTGCCTGAGTTTTGGACCAAATGAGAAGCCAGACAAAGGACTCAGCAGAGGAGAAACAAAATATTACCTTTATCATTGAGAAAAGTCTAACTTGGAGGATACAGCTAATGCCTTCAGAAAATGTATATTACAAATATTAAGACTCAGAATTAAATAGACAATCTCATTCAGCAGAGTTAGACTAAGGCGGGATCCTGTTCCTTGAGAAAAAGAGAGGAGCAGAGCCTGTTCCTTGAGAAAGAGAAGGGAATAACGTGTGCTCTTGTGGTCAGCCAACCGCCAAGTGGAAGGGGAAGGAAAGGGGCTTATGTAATTTACAATTATGTAAGTTATAGGAAGAGTACATAGGGAGGGAAGTTATCCAACTACAGGCATACCTTGGAAACATTGCAGGTTCAGTTCCAGACCACTGCAACAAAGCAAATATCACAATAAAATGAGTCACATGATTTTTTTTTTTTGGTTTCCCAGTGCATATAAAAGTTATATTGACACTATATTATAGTCTATTAAGTGTGCAATAGTATTATATCTAAAAAATACTTCAGTGCTGAAACTGCTAACAATTATATGAGCCTTCAGCAATTTTTTTTTTTTTTTTTTTTTTTGCTGGTGGAGGGTCTTGCCTCCATGTTGATGGCTGCTGATTGATCAGGATGGTGGTTGCTAAAGGTTGGGGTGGCTGTGGTGATTTCTTTTTCTTTTTCTTTCTTTTTTTTTACATGAAGTCTCACTCTGTCACCCAGGCTACAGGGCAGTGGCTCGATCTTGGAAGACAGCAGCTGTGCCTGTCCTGCAGGGTGGGAATGATGTGATAACATCAAGGTGGGCTGGAGAGACGAGCAATACCAGCGTGCGGATCTGCTGGCCAGTGAGGAACCCTCATTGTCGGCAGGACTCCCATTTCTTCCTTCATGCTTCTGGGTTCTTCCCTCAGCTTCTTCAGAAGTTCCACTCTCACTCTAAGTCCCCCATTTTCACAGTCTGGCCCTTGGGAGAATGTTCTCTCTGCTCTGAAGTCTGGAGAGTCGTCTGCAGGAATGAAATCTGCATTGTCATAACCCACATCTTTCCATTTCATAAGAAGATATTATAAAATCTCTGTTCACAGCCAGCCATCTCCCCAACCCGCACATACCTTGTGTTCATCCCAGAGCTGCTCCCACTTGGAGTCCCACATGGAGGGCACGTCTCCCACCTAGAGGAGTGACCCTCTTCTCCACATCCAACTTCCATCAGACCCAACCCAATCTGATGAGAAGGATAGAAATGCAGGGTGATCACTCCTGTAGGTCAAAGGAAGTGGGTCTGATGAATGCAGTGGGCATGCCGCCTGCCTCTGTGCCAGACCATCCCCAGGCCTACGGCTGGGCCCAGACACTTCTCTGCTCCCTTTGATCCTGAAAGGAGGACTGTGAGCATAGGCCACCTCATCCTCACAGTGAAAAAAGCCACCAAAATGAAGACTGTGCCTTCTTCCAGTTAGCCTTTGCTGTGCTGCACACACACGGGACAATTTGTACCTCAATGTCACCAGAAAGGAAGGCAGAGCAGAGAGAGTAGGGCGGGAAGTATATACAAATACAAGGTCTCTAGGGAATGCCCCCAGGTGAGCCAGTTCCTGTTCTATCTCACAGCTGGTTTCTCTCTAATTACAGTAGTGGTTTCTTGGAGATGTAATCGCCAAACATGTGACATTTAAGAACACCTTTTAGCACTTTGCTAATCCTAACAAGACATAGATTATCCTGGTACCTTTAGGAAAAGTCGCCAAAGAAACGAATTGTCTCTGTGTCATTTAGAACCTCGGAGTGAACATGTAAGCTATGAAGCCAGGTGTAGTGTCCCGGGACCCATCTGGGGCCTCCTGGAGGTTCAGTGACAAGAGGATTTAAAGAGCTTCTGGGAGAGGTGGTGAATGTGTGCTTGGGAGCCGCTGACCAACCCCTCAGCTGAGATGTCTATGCAGGTATGAAATTCGGGCCGCCCCTTAACTGCAGAGGCAGTAACAGGTGGGTAGTGAAATCACTCCCTGAGAAGATGGATGTTCAAAGGTTGCAAGCTGGCTAAGGGCCTAGAAGGTTCAGAGACAGGGTCCACTCTGATGCCTGGTGGTCTCTGACCTCTGCTCTGTACTCAGAGGTTCCTAGAGAAAACGCTGCTTGGGTGAGTTAAAGAGTGAACAAAATAACAAGAGAAAACCCTAAATGATCCATACAAGCCTGAGTAGGACGCCTGCCCTCTCTCCTACCCAAATTACAGAATCTCAGTGAAAGAGATGTGGAGGTAAAACCCCAATGACAGTCAAAGAAGGAGTGAGGCCAGGCACGGTGGCTCATGCCTGTAATACCAGCACTTTGGGAGGCCATGGCAGGTGGATCATGAGGTCAGGAGTTCGAGACCAGCCTGGCCAACATAGTGAAACCTTGTCTCTACTAAAAATACAAAAATTAACTGGGTGTAGTGGCACACATGTGTAGTCCCAGCTACTTGGGAGGCTGAGGCAGGAGAATCTCTTTTTTTTTTTGAGACGAAGTCTCACTCTGTCGCCCGGGCTGGAGTGCAGTGGCCGGATCTCAGCTCACTGCAAGCTCCGCCTCCCAGGTTTACGCCATTCTCCTGCCTCAGCCTCCCGAGTAGCTGAGACTACAGGTGCCCGCTACCTCGCCTGGCTAGATTTTTGTACTTTTTAGTAGAGACGGGGTTTCACCATGTTAGCCAGGATGGTCTCGATCTCCTGACCTCGTGATCCGCCCGTCTCGGCCTCCCAAAGTGCTGGGATTACAGGCTTGAGCCACCGCACACAGCCAGCAGGAGAATCTCTTGAACCTGGGAGGCAGAGGTTGTGGTGAGCCAAGATCATGCCATTGGACTCCAGTCTAGGCAACAGAGCAAGACTCTGTCTCATAAAAAATAAGAAGAAGAAGGTGGAGGAGGTGAATACAAAGACTGCTTTGTCATTGGTCGTTGGAGCTGGGACAAGCACTCATGACCACCTATGGGGGACCTGGGCAAGACAAGATACCCTAGCAGCACAGAAATACTAGGGAAACAAAAAGAAGGGCTCAGACTGAACACCCCTGGTAATTAGCTCACATTGGCATCTCAGAATCTTTGGAAGTGCTAAAGTTGCAGGTATCTAGGAAGGATAACTCAGTCTGAAGAAGGGACCAGGGCACCTGGAGGAGATGGAGCAGTGATAGCTGCAGAAGGCATACAAATCCCTAGGCAGACAGGGTTGGGTCCCCGGTGAAACCCCATCTTCAAACCAAAGACAGTTTAAAGCCTGAAAGCCAAGTTACAAGTCTTCATAAATCCATGAACCAGACTGGGAACCTCTCTTCCCATTTGGTACACTTTTCTCTAATTGATCTCCACCCTTCACCTATTTTACATATACCTACACTTCCCTAATTGATTTTTTACACTGCAGTGCCCACCTTTGAGTGGTGCCTTTGTTTTAGCCTTTATTGCATACTCACAAACCAATCAGCACACACTGCCCCATTCTGAGCCCATAAAAGCCTCAGCCTCAGCAACACTGGGGGACTGCCCACCTTCAGTCAGGAAGAGACCATCCAACTTTGGAGTGGGGGCTGCCCTCTTAGGTCCTGTCTTTGCTGAGAGCTGTCACTCAATAAAACTCTCCTCATCCTTTGGTTGTCAGCATAACCTCATTCTTCTTGGATGTGGGACAAGAACTTGGGACCTGCCAAATGCAGGTAAAACAAAGGCTATAACACTGTGGTTCTCTGCCATCTGCTGGTGGAGGGCAGCCACCCCATGTGACAGGAAGCAGTGGTGGAGCCAGGTCAGCCCTGGAGCCACGGACTGGAGTGGGACAATGGAACTAAAAGAGCTGTTAGCATGCTGTAACACCCCCTCTGAGGCTTCGGGGTTGCTGGCATCCCTGTTCATGCACTGCTGCATTCCTCTTAGCCAGACATTGGTGCCCAAGGTGGAAGCAGGTCGTGCCATACCCAACCCACCTGCAGGCTGAGTGTGGATCCTGCGGTGAGCACAGGATCCAAGCAGGAGCACAAGCCAAGCACAGCCCACTGGGCCGAGTGGGTGAGGTAGCTCCTGTGGCAAGCCCAGGGCCAAGTGAGGCCCAGGCAGGTGTATCACTAGCCATGGAGGTCTCCAGCTGGCGACGCACCTCTGAGAAAAATCCTGTGTCAGCAGCACAGTACAGGACGGAGGGCAATGTCCCCAGGCAGCACAGAGGACAGCAAAGGGCAAGCCCAAATCCAATCACAAAGTGGCTGCCTGGATTCTAGGCTGATGAGTAGGCTAGTCTTGGTGAGGGAGTGGGACCAGGCAGGACAGCCCCAAAGAGCCTGCAGGAGGACCCTCTGGAGCACTGTCAGCAAGGGGAGGGCTCCCGTGCCCCTCTCTAAAAGTGACCTAAATATGACCATGTTAACTTGGGTAACATAATCTTTAAAAGTTAATTTTTATACAAGAAACACATGAATGAACTCGTGTGATGAACAATTCAAACAATATAGACATGCAGAATGACCTCCTGGGAGATCATCAATATTATCAATATTAGTAGTTTGCTGTGTGTTTTTCTAAGGCCTTTTCCTATGCATTTACATACACACATGTGTATATACAGATACTTACTTTTTTTGCATAAATGAGGTTATATGTATTATTTTGCTTTATTTACTTAATGTTTTATCTTGGAGAACTTTGCAGGTAGTGTCTTTTTTTTTCCTTTTTTAAAAAGTAAGTGCCAGCTGGGTGTGGTGACTCATACCTATCATTCCAGCATTTTGGGAAGCTGAGGCAGGAGGACCGCCTGAGCCCTGGAGTTCAAGACCAGCCATGGGCAACATAGTGAGACCCGGTCTCTAAAACAATTTAAAAATTAGCTGGGCATGGTGGCACACCTGTCCCAGCTACTTGAGAGGCTGAAGTGGGAGGATCATTTGAGCCTGGGAGGTCGAGGCTATGGTGAGCCGTGATCATGCCACTGCACTCCAGTCTGAGCAACAACTGAGCAAGACCCCATCTCAAAAAAACCCTGTTATCTAAAAATTCCATCATATGAATGGCTCATATTTTATTTATCCAAGCTCTAATTCTTGAACATTTAAGTGACTTCTGGTCTTTTTGCTATCACAAACAATACTACACTGATGATTTTGTACATGTTTCTTTGCCTGTATACGTCAGTATTTCCCCAAAATGCCTATAAGTGGAAATACAAAGGATGTACATACTGTACAGTGGGAAGATATTGCCAAGTTGTTCTCCAGAAAGACTGTATCAACTTGCACTTCCACCCACAGTGAAGGAGACACCGATTTCTCACACATTAGCCCAATACATTTGTTACCTTGCTTTCCCAAGTTAAATTTGTAGTGGAATATTTCTTGCTGTGTATTCTTGTAGCTACTTCCCTGTTCCCCTGGAAAAGGGGGTAGGCTTGAGACCTACCCCTGTTGAGAATATCGAGCAAAGAACTTTCACAACAATTAGATAAAGAAATTAATTAGCAGAAACTGTGTAAGACAAAAGCACCTGGTGTTTGCTTCTCCAGCATTTGCAGCTTCCAGTACATAGCACAGGGTATTCATGGCCTGTAGTAGTTTTGCTGAGGCGCGCATTTCAATCCCTCAGCTGCAGGATTGCTGAGGAGGGAATGATAAGGACAATAGTTGACCTTTGTTAAGCATGTGCTTGTAGGTCAGGTCTCCGGCTTGCCCTTTATACCCATCATCTCCCTGAAGCCCCGCTAGCCTGTGGGGTCCTTTCCATTGCAATCCCCATGTCACAAATGAGGAAAGTGAAGGTCAAAGGAAGTCCACACCTTGCAAATGCTTCAAGCCCACCTCAGATCCACTGATGTGGAATCTCCAAGGGTGGGGTTCGGGTAAAGCTCCCAGATGCTGTTCATGCATGTGGGAATGAGCAGACGCTCTATCGACTTCATAAAAGCTCTATTTCTTTGTGAAAAATAAAACAGTGCTCCCATTGAAAGATTTCTAGAGCTCTGGTGACAATCACAAATTTGGGCATTTGGCAAGGTCTCGTAACAGATTATCATTTGAACGGGCTAGGTATCCACAGCAGCCATCGCACGTGTATAAAAATTAAGAGAAGACTGAGTGGACGTTGGGAATCCCTGGATGTCCTCAGTCCACACACCTCGTCCTTCATATCTGGAGCCATCAAAGTTTTATTCCTTTTTTTCAGGCTGGCTTGTGAGACCTTAGGCATGAAATGGCTTCTGTGTTTAGACTCCTGAATATGCTGGAATTCTATTTTTCCTGGAATTTTATGTTGCAGAGAATCACTTCCTATTCCTGTCAAATTCTTCCAATGCCTAACCGCGCACCAGCCTCAGACCTTGATCAGATTACATCTTTGTCCTGTTTCATGAGAAACTGAGGATGAGCACCAAGATGTAGTGTCACCCAGCATGAGACTTAGATAGGTCAGAGACAGTGACATTTAAAAAGTCAGATGGCAAAGATCTGTCCAAGGAGGTCTCCTCAACACAGGAGGGGCTGTTAGCCTTTCTGCGTTACTTAAAGCATGTGCCAGGTAATATTTTGAGGCTTCTACAATGTGCCTTCTCTCTCTCCTTTCTTTTTTTTTTTTAATAGTTGAACTAACAGTGTATTTTACTTGTCAGTAACTCCATGCACACTAATGAAACATGAGATGAATAGAAACATTATTAATTGGAAAGCAAGACAGAATTCATATCATCCCCACGACTGGGACACAAAAGGAGTCTGGAAAAGGATTTAGAGAAAATTTTATAGAGCTGCATTCATACTCTTTGTGATGGTTAATACTGAGTGTCAACTTGATTGGATTGAAGGATACAAAGTATTGATCCTGGGTGTGTCTGGCAGGGTGTTGCCAAAGGAGATTAACATTTCAGTCAGTAGGCTGGGGAAGGCAGACCCACCCTTAATCTGGGTGGGTGAAATCTAATCAGCTCCCGCATGGCTAGAAGATAATCAGGCAGAAAATGTGAAAAAAGAGACTGGTCTAGCCTCCCAGCCTACATCTTTCTCCCATGCTGGATGCTTCCTGCCCTCGAACATTGGACTCCAAGTTCTTCAGTTTCAGAACTCAGACTGGCTCTCCTTGCTCCTCAGCCTGCAGATGGCCTATTGTGGGACCTTGTGATCATGTGAGTTAATATTTAATAAACTCCCCTTTATATATAGCTATTCCATTAGTTCTGTCTCTCTAGAGAATCCTGACTGATACACTCTTCTTCAGTTGCCTTTTCTGAGTGGAAACATTAAATCCTAGTGACTGGGTAAAAAGACATCACACACGGAGAACACTGAAATTGGAGATCACCACATGCGTGCAAACAGGGCCTGCTCTCAGTGGTCACAGGGCACAGGGAGGTGGCACAGCCTGCTGTGAGTCCTGGTGCTACGGCTCACCAGCTGGATGCTCCATAACTTCTCTGGGCTCCATTTCCTCTCTGAAGCCCAGAGAGGCCCCTACATCTCGAACTGTGGATCCTTCCACTTTTCCTGTAGAGAGCCTCACTGGAAGAAAGTCATTACTGCAAACTTGCCAGTCATTCACAAGTGGTAAGAGCCTATTTACTGTAAATCTTAGGAACCAACTCAAGTCAAATCTAATGTCATTGTTGTCATTGGGAACTATGATTAAATAGTCATTTTCTGTTTTCTATTATTATTTTACTTTAAGTTCTGGGATACATGTGCAGAATGTCCAGGTTTGTTACACAGGTATAAATGTGCCATGGTGGTTTGCTGCATCTATCAACCCATCCACTAGGTTTTAAGCCCTGCATGCATTAGGTATTTGTCTTAATGCTCTCTCTCAACTTGCCTCCCACCTCCTGACAGGCCCTGGTGTGTGATGTTCGCCTCTGTGTGTCCATGTGTTCTCATCGTTCAACTCCCACATATCAGTGAGAACATGTGGTGTTTGGTTTTCCGTTCTTGTGTTAGTTTGCTGAGGATGATGGCTTCCAGCTTCATCCATGTCCCTGCAAAGGACATGAACTCATCTTTTATGGCTGCATAGAATTCCATAGTGTTTATGTGCCACATTTTCTTTATTCAGTCTATCACTGATGGCCATTTGAGTTGGTTCCAAGTTTTTGCTATTGTAAATAGTGCTGCAATAAACATATGTATGCATATGTCATTATAGTAGAATGATTTATAATCCTTTGGGCATATACCCAGTAATGGGATGGCTGGGTCAAATGGTATTTCTGGTTTCAGATCCTTGAGGAATCACCACACTGTCTTCCACAATGGTTGAACTAATTTACAATCCCACCAACAGTGTAGAAGCGTTCCTATTTCTCCACAACCTTGCCAGCATCTATTGTTTCTTGACTTTTTAATGATTGCCATTCTAACGGTGTGAGATGGTATCTCATCGTGGTTTTGATTTGCATTTCTCTAATGATGAGTGATGATGAGCTTTTCTTCATGTTTGTTGGTCACATAAATGTCTTCTTTTGAAAAGTATCTGTTCATCTGTTCATATCCTTCACCCACTTTTTGATGGGGTTCTTTGTTTTTTTTTGTCTTGTAAATTTGTTTAAGTTCTTTGTAGATTTTGAATATTAGAACTTTGTCAGATAGATAGATTGCAAAAATGTTCTCCCATTCTGTAGGTTGCCTTTTCATTCTAATGATAGTTTATTTTGCTGTGCATAAGCTCTTTAGTTTAATTAGATTCCATTTGTCAATTTTGGTGTTTGTTGCAATTGCTTTTGGTGTTTCAGTCATGAAGTGTTTGCCCATGTCTTAAATAGTCATTTTCTTTTTCTTTGTTTTTTTTTTGAGACGGAGTCTTGCTCTGTCGCCTGGGCTGGAGTGCAGTGGCCAGATCTCAGCTCACTGCAAGCTCCGCCTCCTGGGTTTACACCATTCTTCTGCCTCAGCCTCCGGAGTAGCTGGGACTACAGGCGCCTGCCACCTCGCCTGGATAGTTGTTTTTGTATTTTTAGTAGAGACGGGGTTTCACCGTGTTAGCCAGGATGGTCTCGATCTCCTGACCTCGTGATCCGCCTGTCTCGGCCTCCCAAAGTGCTGGGATTACAGGCTTGAGCCATCGCGCCCGGCCAATAGTCATTTTCAAAATTGACATCAACCTTTGATTTTTAAATCAGTTTTGTGAGTCATTTACCACAAGCTAAATGTGTAAACCATGGCAGAAACAATCATCGTATTCCTTTTGCCTTTCTAAACATTCCCGATTTGTAACACTGTATAAATCCATCAACATAAATTAACTTTCTTTCTTTTACTCTATTAGAAAAGTAGGCACAGATCTCTCCACAACAAATCCATCTCACAATGCCGTGCCTCCCTCACTGTGCTCTGTGGCAGGCATGCCCATTTTGGGCCCATTTTTGTCAAAAGGCTAGTATACTCATGGCTTTTCTTGGCAATATGTACTTCAGAGAGCATATTTTGCTTTGCCCACACATAGGAAGCAAAGTATGTATAGACCAGAAATGTTCGAATTACAAATAAGTTAATAGTGCACTATTATACTAAATAACTTGAGTACACTAAAAATGACAAGCGTTATTATACAAGTAGCGTTTTTAAAAAATCTTGCACAAACAGCTTTGTATTTAAACTTGTTTAAAACTATTGCTAATAACGTCTGTGTTAACAGTGCTCTGTAATTCACAGTTGCTAACATGCAGAACCAGCCTAAGTGCCCATCGACTAATGAGTGGATAAAGAAAATGTGGTATATATACACCATGGAATACTACTCAGCCATAAAAAAATGTTTTTTGCAGCAACCTGGATGTAGCTAAAGGCCATTATTTTAAATGAAGTAACACACGAGCAGAAAACCAAAAACCGTATGTTTTCACTTATAAGTGGGAGCTAAGCTATGAGTATGCAAAGGCAAACAGAGTGATATAATGCACTTTAGAGACTCAGAAGAGGAAGGGTGAGGTGGAGACTAGGGATAAAAAGCTACATATTAGGTACAAGATACACTACTCAGGTGATGGGTGCACTAAAATCTCAGATTTTGCCACTCTATAACTCATCCATGTAACAAAAAAACCACTGGTATCCCAAAAGCTATTGAAATAAAAATAAAAAAACAGTCAGTGCTCTTGGCCAGTGGTCCCGACCTTTTTGGCACTAGGGACTGAGTTCATGGAAGACAATTTGTCCACAGACTAAGGGGTGGAGGATTGGGTCAGGATGATTCAAGTGCATTAAATTTATTGGGCACTTTATTTCTATTATTGTTACATTATAATATATAATGAAATAATTACACAACTCACCATAATGTAGAATCAGTGGGAGCCCTGAGCTTGTTTTCCTGCAACTAGGTGGTCCCATCTGTGGGTGATGGGAGACAGTCACAGATCATCAGGCATGAGATTCTCATAAGGAGCACATAACCTAGATCCCTCACATGCGCAGTTCACAATAGGGTTTGCACTTGTATGAGAATCTAATGTTGTGGCTGACCTGACAGGAGGCGGAGCTCAGGCAGTAATATCAGCAATGGGGAGTGGCTGTAAACAAAGATGAAGCTTCTCACTCACCCGCCATTCACCTTCTGCTGTGTGGCTCCGTTCGTAACCGGTCATGGATCAGTACCAGTCTGTGGCCCCGGGGGCTGGGGACTGCTGCTCTAGGCCATTGGTTGTCAGAGTCGGGAGTGCACAGTGCATATGCCAGTCATTCAGTGGCTATCAGTGAGAACAGGAATAACAGGCTGGAAACAGCGCTCTGCCCCATGTGTGGAGAAAAGGAGAACTCCAGAGGGAACCCGGAGTTCTCTACCTGCAAGCAGCCTCTCCTTCACAGCGGAAGAGGGACTCTTCCTACAGGCTGCTTTTTTCCACACAAAATTATACTCCAGGATAAATGAGCACCACTGTCACCTTACTTGAAAGAGAGCTTGGGTTCTATTTTTGGTGTTGATCTTCTCACAAAATACCTATCGGCCAAAAGACTTTGGCCAATTTTGACATCTTATTAGACATTTCAAAAGCACCCCCCACAAACTGTCTTCAACACAGTTCCATTTTTTCTAATAAAGTACAGACTACAACTCCACTATACGTACATGTTACCTAGTACCATCCCTGGTTTTGCGTATTCAGTCCCTCATGAATATTTGGTAGTGATCTCTGTTCAGTCCTGATGTGAAATACGTGACTCCATTTAGATTCAGAGTGTGTGATTCCGTGTGAAAGGCTGATCATGAAAAGCTGGTCATGATTTTCAGTGTCTCTTTGCTGATCTCTGGCATTAACAGCTGCAAGTTTTCATCATCCTCTGTAAGGGCTGCCTGATCCCCTGCTTCCGATTCTGCCTCATTTTCATCCATGCTGTAGGCAGCATCTCCTCCCGGTGGTTGCAGCTTTCTGCCTTCCCCAGCAGCTTCCTCCTCCTGCCACTGGGGGAGGACAGGCTGGTCCTGCTCAGCGCCTCCGGTCTCCTGAGCTTCTTGGCTTACCAACAGGGCAGCCGGCACCTGTGGGGTGTGGCCCAGTGCCGCAGCTTCCCCAAAGCCTCTCCCGCCACAGGTGTGTTTTCCACCACCTGCTCCTGGCCAGGCTGCCCCTCCAAGGCTCCTTCTCGGTGACCACCTGAATCTCATTGGTTTCCTCTTTCTCCCTTTGTCCCTTCGAATCTAAAGCCACCTTGGCACTGGGGACGGGTGTCTGGGACTCATTATTGCTGGGTTTGTTTATCTTCCCCTGTGGCACCTCGACTAGCATCCTGGCAAGTAAACTGAGGCTCGCTGGGGGCTTAGAGCTGCTGACTCTGGTCCTTTTTTCCACTCAGGTGTCTGGAAGCTACAGCTTTATTTCCCTTTTTGGTGACCTCTTCTGTGGGCTCCTCACATGGCTCCTTTGCCTCCTTCATTCCATCAACACACTGGGTCAGACGCATCACTCTCTAAGTTGGTCCGGCCCTTCTGAAACTGGAGGCCATCCTGCTGCGGCTTGCTGTGATTCCTATGTGGCCGTTAGCTGGTCTTACAAGATTCCTATGAGCCTCTCACCCAAGTGATGTTCTTCACTAAAACCCCCTTTGTATCCTGGGACAGCTTGTCAATGCTCTCCAACTAAAAGCTGTGGCCGGACTGGATTTTGCTGAACTGATCTTATTGCTTTTCCAGCCCTCCCTGGAGCTCATTCCTTTTCAGCTACACAGCGCCCCTCTCCATGGCCACCCTGTGGACCCTGCCTTCCAGCTCCTGATCCACACCTGGGGGTGTGGTGGGGTTCGCAATCTAATAGTTGAAGCCTACACAACAGTGACACAGGCCACCAGGGAGGCCTGCACAAGGGATAACAACTTCACGCAGTGATGCCTATTTCCCAATGCCATTATCTCAAAATCAGGGCTGAGAAACTCCCTGACATAGATTGAGAATTAGTCATTTCTGTAAAAGCAATAGCAAACATTCAGGGCTTTCATATCACATTAGAAAGAACATAGCTCTTATTATTCCCCAGAGAGGGTTTCTTGATTTGATACCTAACAAGGGAAGGTCCCCGCCTCCCCGCCACCTTTGACGTTATTACTAATGATACCCAATAAAAGCCTTTCTCCAGCTAAGCCAGAAACCCATTCTGGAGGTGAATGTGAATTCACCACAAGCAGCATCATTGCTCAGAGAACATCCTGGCAGCACAAGTGTCCCCTGTCCCTGGCTTTCTAACCTTCACTCCCACTCCCCTGTTTTGCTGGCAATCATCCTCATCCATGCTCACTGCCAGCAGGGGAGGGTGGATAGAGTTTAAATAAACAACCCAGTTGAGTTCCTCAGTATCTTTTTTTTTTTCTTTCTTTTCTTTACTCATAATGGACATAATCGTTCACAAGTGCATTTCAGGATATGGACTTTTTGAGAGAAAAGGATCTGAGTGTGGGAGGGAGAAGGTGCTCCTAAGGTTAAACCCCCAAAGAAACTGGGGATAGGGATGATACCATTAGTAATATATGCATTTTTTAAAATTAATGATAATTTGTAAGAGCCAGCTTCCCATATACTGAGAGGAAATCAGATAGACATTCATGGGAGAATAAAGTGAAAGATGTGAGCCAGAAAGCTGGACATATGGGAATGACCCCAATAGGGCATCCATCCTGCCTGGGAAGAAGCAGGACTGCAGGTGCAGGGGGGCAGGAGGGACGTGTGCCCAGGAACACCACCGATTTTTCCAAGAAGCCCCTGGCCTGGTAGGCTCAGAGTAGCTTAGGGTGGGACATGGGACAGAGTCACAGCCCTGACCCAGGAGGACATGGCAGGACAAGTGACCTGGCAATGACCAGCAAGGTTGAAATGCACCTCATCAGTGGCTATCAGGGGTCAAGGTCCATGATGAGTGAGAATCCTGCATCCTCTGACAGCTCAATCACACTCCAGCCTTCCAGAATGCAGAGGGGCCCTGGGAAGGACTGGAGGAGAGAAGAGGAAGAAGAATGGGAGATGGAAGATTCTCAATTGGAAAAAAAAAAAACAGCAAGAAACTTTGCTTACCTTGTTGGTCAGATTAAATTTCTGCCACCAAAAAAAAACTGAGATTGAAAAGCTAAGTTTAATTATGAAGAAAATAAAGCTACTTTTTTTGCACAACAAAGTCATTGACTATGAATTTCATAAGCATCACATAAAACAGTCTTATGAAACTTACCAAGGATGTTTCCAGCAACCTCTTATTTAGGGAACAGAGTAAAGGGGAGAGAACGTAGCATTTTCAAATCTCAGTAAAGTATTTTATGTCAGAATCCAATTTGTCCTAGAGCACAACTGTCAAGAGCTTTGTAAATCTAGGCCTGTAGGAGGAGAGGACTTAAGTACTTTCAGGATAAAGGCTAGAAGCCTAAGGCCCTGATCATTTGGGCAGTCCCCATTATCGCATTTGCTGTTCCCTTCTCTGACACTTCTAAAAGGCTGGGGAATCTCCAGATGCGTTCATAAAAGAGTAGTAGCAATTATTCATTGCTTCTAGGAAAGGGAACTGGATATGTTACCAACAAAGTTGGTCCCCACATCAATGGAGTCTTTCCCTGTTCAGTGCTGTGAAGCCAATATATAAAACCAAAAGTGAGTGTCAAGTAGTGCAGACTTTATTCCATGGCCACTGTATTAGTCAGGGTTCTCTTAGAGGGACAGAACTAATAGGATAGATGGATGATTGACAGAGAGACAGACAGACAGACAGACAGATAGATACATAGATAGATAGATAGATAGATAGATAGATAGATAGATAGATAGATATAAAGGGAATTTATTAAGTATTAACTTACATGATCACAAGGTCCCACAATTGGCTGTCTGCAAGCTGTGGAGCAAGGAGGGCCAGTCCGAGTCCCCAAACTGAAGAACTTGGAGTCCGATGTTCGAAGGCAGGAAGCATCCAACATGGGAGAAAGATGTAGTCTGGAAGGCTAGGTCTATCTCTCCTTTTCACATTTTTCTGCCTGCTTTATATTCACTGGAAGCTGATTAGATTGTACCCACCAGATTAAGGGTGGATCTGCCTTCCCCAGCCCACCGACTCAAATGTTAGTTTATTTTGGCAACACCCATGGACACACCCGGGATTAATACTTTGTATCCCTCAATCCAATCAATTTGACAGTATTAACCATCACGAGTCCACCCCTTGTCAACTTGAACCCATACACATCTGCTAAGATCATACATAATCTTCAAATAAAGACAGTAATGAGGTCATAATTACATGTAACATAATACAACTATCCTTTGTACAACTGGAAAGGCACCAATCCCCAACCCAAATACTGTTACATAAAGTGAACAATACTTAAATGCTGATATGAAGCCAACAAATCTTACATCACATAATAAAGGAAATAAAATGAAGATATTTTCTTAGTACAAGTGTATACATGCACAAACATGTTTTTAACAAAAGGAGGAGGAAATGCTCATGATAGTTACAGTCCTCGTTTCTGCAGCTGGTCATGTGGTCGTAGCTGGTATTGATGACTACCTTCTTCTACTCCCCATTCTGTATTCTCTTTGCTTTCAGCAAGCACCTCAGTAGGTCGTGTTTTTGTTTTTATTTTTTCCAGTGGAGTGACCCAAGCCTTCATTCCTGAAGGGTCTGAGTCATTTGTTGTCCTGCCTGGATTGGGCTGTTGTAGTTCCCCATTGACGTTAATCACAGGGCATGGTAATACTAACAGATGCCCAATGGATCTCCTGTATTCCATGCATACTCCTCCTTACCTCTGTTGTGGAATAGTAGTCTGATTTCATCTTGATAGTCTGGGTCAATCACCCCAGCCAACACTGTAACTCCCTTCTTAGCCTGTTGACTGAAAGGTAGGAGGAGCCCAAAGTGTCCCTGTGGCAATCTTAACTTCCAGTTTAATGGAATCGTCATTGTGTCTCATGGCGGCAGCGTTCCTCCCTCTGGAACTAAGACCTCTAGGCCTGCAGAATGGAATGTTGTGGGAACAGGAAGCAAAAATTTTGCTAGTGGATCAGTAGGGGTGATGGTGAGTGTTGCCACTTCCAGTTCCATCCCTTCATTCCTGGACCCGTGAATCCTGGCTATAGGAGAAATAGTACCGTATATTGGAGGCTGATTCAGAGCATACACGGCCTTCTGGAGAACTTTGACCCAACCCTACAAAGTATTGTGAACTAGTTGGCATTGTCATTGTGACTCCAAAAGGCCATTCCACCATCAGTCCACCTGCTTCAGGATGATGGGGAACATGGTAAGACCAGTGAATTCCATGAGCATGAGCCCACTGCTACACTTTGTTAACCGTAAAGTGAGTGCCCTGGTCAGAGGCAATGCTGTATGGAATGCCATGACGGTGGATAAGGCATTTTGTGAGTCCATCGATGGTAGTCTTGGCAGAAGCATTGCATACAGGATAGGCAAACCCATATCAGGAGTAAGTGCCTATTCCAGTGAGGACAAACCTCTGCCCTTTCCATGATGGAAGAGGTCCAATATAATCAACCTGCCACCAGGTGGATGGCTGATCACCCCGAGGAATGGTGCCATATCAGGGGCTCAGTGTTGGTCTCTGTTGCTGGCAAATTGGGCACTCAGCAGTGGCCATAGCCAGGTCAGTCTTGGTGAGTGGAAGTCCATCTTGCTGAGCCTATGCGTAACCTCCATCCCTGCCACCATGGCCACTTTGTTCATGGGCCCATTGGGCAGTGACAGGGGTGGCTGGGGCAAGAGGCTGGGGGTGTCCACATTATGGCTCATCCTATCCACTTGATTATTAAACTCCCTCTTCCGCTGAGGTTACCCGTTGGTGAGCACTCACATGGAATACAAATATCTTCACAGACCACTCAGACAGGTCTATCAACATACTTCTTCCCCAAATTTATTTGTCACCAATTTTCCAATCACGCTTCTTCCAAGTCCCTGACCACCCAGCCAAGCCACTGGTTACAGCCCATGAATCAGTATATAATCGCACACCTGACCATTTCTCCTTTCATGCAAAGTGCACTGTTAGAAGTTCTGCCTACTGGGAACATTTCACTTCACCACTGTCCTTCAGGGATGTCCTAGAAAGGGGCTGTAGTGCTGCAGCTGTCCACTTTCTGGTGGTGCCCACATATCATGCAGAACCATCTATGAACCTGGCCCTAGTCTTCTCTTCCTCTGTCAACTGATCATAGGCCCATCAGTGCAGGCTGGGGAGAGAAGGCAGGTGGCACAAGTGGAGACCCTGGGCATTTGAGCCATGTCCTCATGTAACTTACTTGGCCTTCAGGACCTGCTCGAGCCTGATCACATATATACCACTTCCATTTGATGATGGAATGCTGCTGTGCATGGCTCACTTTATGTTTAGATAGGTCAGAAAACACCCAGTTCATGATAGGCAGTTCAGGTCACATGGTGACTTGATGACCCGCAGTCAAACGTCCAGTTTCCATCAAAGCCCAGTAACAAGGCAAGAGCTGCCTCTCAAAAGGAAAGTAGTTATCTGAAGAAGATGGCAGGGCCTTGCTCCAAAATCCTAGAGGCCTCTGTGGTGATTCACCTATGGGAGCCTGCCAAAGGCTCCAAAGAGCATTTTTATCTGCCACTGACACCTCAAGCACCATTGGATTTGCTGTGTCATATGGCCCAAGTGGCAGAGCAGCTTCCACAGCAGCCTGGACCTATTGCAGAGCCTTCTCCTGTTCTGGATCCCACTCACAACTGGCAGCCTTTTGGGTCACTCAATGAATGTGCCAAAGTAACACACCCAAATGAGGAATGTGTTGCCTCCAAAATCCAAGTAGGCCCACTAGGCATTGTGCCTTTTTCTTGGTTGTAGGAGGGGCCAAATGCAGCAACTTATCTTTGACCTTAGAAGAAATATCTCAACAGGCCCCACACCACTGAACCCCTAGAAATTTTACTGAGACAGAAGTTCCCTGAATTTTAGTCTGATTTATTTCCCATCCTCTGGTACACAAATGTCTTACCAATAAGTCCGGTGTGTTTGCTACTTCTTGCTCACTGGATCCAATCATCATAACATCATCATTGTAACGGACCAGTGTGATATCTTTTGGAAGCAAAAAGTAATCAAGGTCTCTCTGAATAAGTTCATGACACAAAGCCAGAGAGTTGATATACCCCTGAGGTAGGACAGTAGAGGTATATTGCTGGCCTTGCCAGCTGAAGACAAATTGCTTCTGGTGGGCCTTATGGATGGGAATGGAGAAAAAGGCATTTGCCAAGTCAGTTGGTGCATACCAGGCACCAGGAGACATGTTAATTTGCTGAAGCAATGAAACCACATCTGTCTTCCACACAGGCCGAATGGGGGGCTTAAATGGAGATGTTGGGGGAATCACCACCCCTGCATCCTTCTAGTCTTTGATGGTGGCACTAATTGCAGTTCCTCCAGGGATGTGGTATGGTTTTTGATTTACTATTTTTCTAGGTAGAGGCAGCTCTAATGACTTCCATTTGGCCTTTCCCACCATAATAGCCCTCACCTTCAGGGAGCCAGTGTAGGGGTTCTGACAGCTGCTAAGTATGTTTATGCAAATTATGCATTCTGGCACAGGGAAAATGACCACAGGATGAGTCCAGAGACCCACTTGACCCACTGTAAGTTGAACCTGAGCTAAAACTCCATTAATTACCTGACCTCCATAAGCCCCTACTTTAACTGGAGGACCACAGTGACATTTTGGGTCCCCTGGAATCAATGCCAAATCAGAGCCAGTGTCCAGAAGTCCCCAAAATGTATGATGATCACTTCTTCTTCCCCAAAGCACAGTTACCCTGGTGAAAGGCCAGAGGTCTCCTTGGGAAAGGGTAGGAGAAAAATTCACTGCATAAATTGTCGGTAATGTAGTGGGGTCCTTCCTCAAGGGGACCTGGCCTCCCCTTCAACCTCTAAACTGGCTCAATTCTGGAAATTGATTAAGGGGCTGTGATTCTCTGTTTTTATTATTCAAATTAGTCTTTTGTCCATTCTACCTGGAAGTTCTCTGTTTGTATAATTTAAGTAGGAATGCAGTAGGCTTCCTATCAACTTCACTTCTAGAAACACCATGATTAATTAGCCAACGCCAGAGCTCTACATGAGTCAGACTATTCTGATTGCCACTTTGCCTCTGCTATCCATTACAGTATCTACACTCACCTTGCCTTTGACAGTCAAGTGCTGTCACTGGCCCCTGCCACCTTGGGATCCAATTATTCCCATTGTATTTAAATTTTGTAGTTGAGTGACTACAGTTCCCACTGTTAGATCTGACATACAGAGAAGAGCAATCACAGAACCCTTCAAAGATACTGGTGTTGCGCTCACAAATCTATTTGTCAAGCCATTGGTCAAAGGTGTATCTTCTGGACCCTTCTCAGTGGGATGAGTAGGTCTAAAGTGACTAATCCACTCCACCATTCCAATCTCCCTAAGCCTTTGGATCCCTTCCTCTACATTAAACCAAGAGAGATCAGGCATTTCCAGCTTGCTCTCAGTGGGCCATCTTTTAATCCATATTTCAGCTAACCAAGCAAATAAACAATTAGAATCTTTTGTAACTCCCCAAGCTGCAACATTAAATGCAGAGTCTCTACATGGTGGGCCCAAATCAATAAATTCAGCATGATCCAACTCTATGTTCCTTCCACCATTATCCTATACCCTTAATATCCATTCCTATGCCTGTTCTGCAGATTGCTGTTTTTATAAGTTAGAGAACTCAACTAGTTCTTTTGAAGTGCCATGCACCTCCTCATGGGTCATACGCTCAACCTCACCTCCAGGGGCCCACTGGGACTTCAGTTACAGGTCTAGACTGTCATATCAGTGTAATGGACCAGACTTTAATCTAGTTACAGGTCTAGACTGTCATCAATGTAGTGGACCAGCAAACAGGTGTGTGGGGTGTGGCTCCTGACGGGAATCAACATTATTTTGCCTGGCAACTGTGTCAGGGGAGGCCATCCCTATTGCCTCAGGCAGCACAGGGTTTATCTCCTCAGACAAAGGTGGAAAGGCTGATGGCAGCATGGGTCGAGGAGGGGATGTTGCCACTACTGGGGTGGGGAAGCTGTTCCTTCTGGCAAAAAAGGTTCATCAGAGTTTACAAACTCAGTGTCCCCAGCTTCATCAGGGTCCTCCCACATGTCCCCATTCCAAGTTGCAGGGTCCCATTCTTTTCCAATCAATGCCCTCACTTTAACAGTAGACACCTGGTGAGGCTATACATGCACCTTTTGTTGCAGGTCAGCCACTTGCATGATAAAAGCTTGTGTCTGTTTTTCTACAATTTCAGCCCTTTGTGTACAGGAGATAAGGCTCTCACTCATGGCAATCTTAGCAGATTTGAGGCTTAGTATCTGCTTCTGAATCTGGGAGACAGAATCCCTGAGTTCATCATTTTCTTTCATCACTTTGTCTACTGAACTTAGCAGCAACCAACTAGCTTCATTATGTTCCTTGGTTCTCCACATAGGGTCAAAAGTATTATGTATAGAGTCACTAAACTCCTTACCTCTCACAAGCAGTGAATCAGGAGTGTCAAATGCGTTTATTTTGCTTAACTCTCTAAACAGTTCACACCAAGGACTATCAGTGTTCTCCATACTATTGGAAGTAGAGTCCTTAGCATTTTGGGGTCTAACCATATTAAGCAGCTAATTCCAGAAACCACAAAACCAACGAAAGAACTCCATCCTTAATATTCTGTTTCTCTAGAACCACTCTTGGTAACAAAATCGGTATTAATCAGGGTTCCCTTAGAGGGACAGAACTCATAGGAGATATTTATTAAGTGTTAACTTACACAATCACAAGGAAGCATCCAGCACCGGAGAAAGATGTAGGCTGGAAGGCTAGGCCCACCTCTCCTTTTCATGTTTTTCTGGCTGCTTTATATTCGCTGAAAGCTGATTAGATTGTGTCCACCAGATTAAGTGTGGATCTGCCTTCCCCAGCCCACTGACTCAAATGTTAATCTCCTTTGGCAACACCCACGACACACCCAGGATTAATACTTTATATCACTCAATCCGGTCTAGTTGACATTGATTAACATCACAGCCACGGAACTGAGAAGCAGGAGTTGGCTCACAACTCCTGCTTTTGATGGCTCACAAATCAACTTCTTAGCTCAGAGAGCCGGGAAATCACAGATAATAGGACATATTTAATGAAGGGGTTGGGCATTAAAACAGGGGAGGAATATTCATGTATTTTCTGAGAATGGGTGGAGAGCTTCTTGGAATTGGAGTTCCTGCCTTTCTTTTGGTCCTTTTATGGTTTCTTCCAGTTGTTGTGGAGATTGTCAATTGTCATGGTGCTGGTGGGAGTGTCATTTAGCATGGACATTAGATGATAATGAAGTTACAGGCTCATCAGAGGTCAAGCGAGCTGCCATCTTAGACCCCAGCAGTCTTAGTCTGTTGGTCCCAAGGGGGAGCTTTTGACCTCAGGCATCCTGTTTTCTGAAGATAAGCAGAGTTAAAGTGGTGTGGAAATTTACCTAGGTCACACAGACATTACCCTGGGTAACAGATATCTGGGTGACAGAGCTAGGAGGGAGATTTACTTTCTGGTTGGCTGTCTTTTTATGCTATTTGAATTGTATATAGTGTCTACTGTTATCTATTCAAAAATTATTAATTTTAAAACCATTAAGTGCATGATATCAAACTCCTTGGTGGATGCTCATCTGTCAGAAGTTCTAATGGGTGGTTAGGGCCTTGAATCTGCAGACTTCATCTGGAGTCATAGGTGTAACAAACTCCTCTACAGCCAACTTGTAAGATTCAGGGATTCACTCTTTTCAAGAAATGAAGGGGGAGAATAAGACAAGCTCTACCAACCTCCCAAATCAAGGAGATCTAGAAAGGCAGGATGGAAGCAAAAGAGGCTTGCTATTCCAAGGTAGACCTGTTTAGGCAGGTTACAGAAAAGAAGAGCTAATATAAATCAAATAGGTCTGCAGGGATTATGAATTAGGATAAAACAAAACCAGTGTCTTCACACTGTGGATCTACCTCTTGACCTCTCAGAGCCTTGGTTTTCTCATCTTTAAAATGGGAATAATAATATCTACCTTAGATTTTTGTTTATGTTTTTGTTTTTGTTTCCAGAGACAGGGTCTCACTATGTTTCCCATATGGGAACGCAGTGGCTATTCACAGGCACGATCCCACTACTAATCAGCATGGGAGTTTTGACCTGCTTAAGCAATCTTCCTGCCTCAGCCTCCCATGTAACTGGGACTACAGGCACATGCCACTGTACCTGAGATTTTGCAAGGATTAAAAAAGGCTACATATGAAACTCAAAGCAGTATAGCCCCTGGAGCCTTAAGGAGCTTGGTAAATGCTGGCTCTTTTCCCTTTCAAGTCCCTAGCAGAAGGAAGAGAGGACCCCCTAAGGAAATGAATCAAGAGTCACTGGAAATAACAAACGTCTCCTTGAGGAGCCCAGGGACGTAGGGTCCTGAGATTTAGAAGCAGCTAACACAGCCTGAAGATATGATTTCCCTGCAGCTGTGCTGGTCTCCCAGTTGGGAATGTTTCCATAGAAAGGGAGAGTCTCCCAGACCATCCTCCATCAAGTCCCATCAAGCCCATCTTCCCTGAAAACCATTAATTTTGATTTTCTGATTCCTTCTGAACATATATATTTTACACACTTATCATATAGAGCCATCCCTTGATATCCACAGGGAATTTCTTCTAGGAATTCTCATGGCTTCCAAAATCTACAGATGCTCAAGGCTCTGATATAAAATAGCATATTATTTGTCCATAACCTATGCACATCCTCCCATATACTTTAATCTCCAGATTACTTAGAATACATAAACAATGTAAATGCTACTAATAAATGTAAATGTAGATCGTTGTTATACTGCATTGTTTTTTATTTGTATTTCTTTAATTATTATTTTTTAGTTTTTGAGATAGGATTTTGCTGTAGCGCCCAGGCTGGAGTGTAGTCACATCATCTCAGCTGTCTGTAACTTCTGCCTCCGGAGCTCAAGTGATCCTCCGGCCTCAGCCTCCCGAGTAGCTGGGACTATAGACATGTGCCACCTCACCCAGCTTATATTGATATTTTTCACAGGGTCAGGGTCTTGTTATGTTTGCCCAGACTGGTCTCAAACTCCTGAGCTCAAATGATCCTCCCGCCTTGGCCTCCCAAAGTGCTGGGATTACAGGTGTGAGCCACCACACCCGGCCTGTTGTGGGGGTTTTCCCCAAGTATTTTCTATTCATTGTTGGTTGAATCCACAGATGCAGAACCCACACATGTGAGGCGTTGGCTGTATCTAAAAATGAAACTATTTAAAAGGTAGAAAAATGCAGCCACGATTTTGTCTCTCAATTCTTGTCTTCAATTTTCCTGTATGCTAGACTCAGTGGGAACCCAAGAGGGAAGGAGTTTAGATGGGAGAACAGGTAGAGATAATTGGGAGAGAGAGGGCATTAAGGCCCTCAAGTCTGTAAAGGGTGAATGCAGACTGCAGCACAGGACTGCCAACTGGTCGCTGGTCTCAGCCTCCAGGAAGAGCTGTGGCTTTGTCACCATCCTCAGCTCGTCTTGCTCCCTTGATCCCTGGCTCGGCTTGCTCGGCTCCTGGCCTCCTTGGAGGAAAATGCCTGTGTCAATGGGAGCACGATGGAGGGTTCCAGGTTGAGGTGGGATGGGGGATAAGGACATGTTTGCATGAACGTGTCCTAAAGGAACATGTACATAAGGAAATGGACTCCCATCTGGAGAGTGAGCTGGGGGAGGTGGGCACCGCAAGGAGCAGGAAGACAGGCCAGATGTCTAGAGATTGCTCCATAATCCATAGTTCCTTTCGAGTGTCCTCCTTTGTCTGTTCTGGCTTTCGCCCCCACCCAGAAACCTGGAGAAACCTCAACTGGAACGTCAAATGAACAGATTCCAGATCTCTGGACCCAGGATGAGAAAAGGAAGTTGTATGAAAAGAGGAAACAGGAAAAAACAGTCTCATATTGTGCAACAGGTGAAGTCCCACATTGCCACACTTTGAGGATTCCATGCTGCCGTTTGTAATTCCTGGTGAAGCATTTCTTCATGAGGCTGCCCAGGCTCCTGCAGTCTTCCCTGGTGGTTCTGCCTCTGCGGAGCTGAGCTCCTCCCTTCCCATTTGCTGAGGGGCAGGCACCAGTGGGAGAGGGACTCCATCGTGAGGGTGGAGACCCAGATTCTGGCCCTAGACTGCCTGCTCACTAACAATGAACCAGAGACAGGTCATGGCTCTGCTCTGGGCTGCATCTGATAGATGAGAGGATGGACTCTCCCAGATAGGAATCCAGGACCCCTCAGAGCACCCTAGGTGTCTCAAGAAGAGGCATGCTTCCTAAGAGTCTTGGACCCTGGGTCAAGCCTCAGCCCCAGAACTCAGTTGCTGAAGCAGATCTCCCCTTGGGATGCCTCCCCTCATTATAGTTCATATTGAGGTGTGTCCCTTTCACCCTGGGACCCTCCTGCAGGGAGGTTTGGCTCACCCTCTAGAATGCTGCCTTTCCTGCCACACTGAGCTATTGGGGTCACTATCAGTGACGCATCAGTTGGTGGTTTTATTTGTTTCCTACTGCTGCAGAAAAACTTACCACACACTTAGCGTCTTATAACCACATATTTATTCTCTTAAAGTTCTGGAAGTGAGAAGTCTGAAACTAGTTTCCCTGGGCCGCACTCCCTCTGGAGGCTCTAGCGGGGGAACCATTTCCTTGCCTTTTCCAGCTTCTAGAGCTGCATCCTAACACCTCTTGGCTCCTGGCCTCTTCCTCCATCTTCCAAGCCAGCAGCATAGCATCTTGCTTCTCTGGTCACATTGCTACCTTCTCCGCTATTGCCACATTTTTCTCTTCCTCCCTCTTATAAGGACATTTACAACTACATTTAGGGACTGACCAGATAATTCAAGGCAACCACTCATCTCAAGATTCTTAACTTGATCATATCTCCAAAGGCCATTTTGCTATAAAAGGGACATTGACAGGTTCTGGGGAATAGGATGTGGATGTCTTGGGAACCATTATTCAGCTACCATAGTGATCTATATCTTGTCTCTGGCCTGGGTCATCCATTCTCTCTCCCATCTCGTCCCCTCAGAATAGAATTGTGTATTTTTCTCCAAATCCACACCCTAATCTTACAGGTCATTCCAACTCCTCCTCCCTTCACTTTCTTTAGGCTCTGAGAACATTCTAGGAGAGTGCTCTCCAGCGGAACTTTCTGTGATGAAGGACAGAAAGTCCATAATCCATGCTGTCCAACATGGGAACTAGCCATGTGGGGCTACTGACTATTTGAAATGTGACTAGTGCGACTCAGAAACTGAATTTTAAATTTTATTTCATTTTAATTAAATGCAATGCAAATGTAAGTAGCCACTTTGCCAGTGGCTAACATACAAGACAGCTCAGATCTAGGCAAATGAAAGCAGAAACTACGGCCAAGCGCATTCTTTGCTGCTAGCCTCTTCTCACACCTGTTTTGGATGAGCTCTGCCTCCTAACCTCCTTCTCTCAGTCCCAGCAGAATCTGAAGGAGGCTTCCACTGGGACTCTGGAATGACAGGGGTGACTAAGGGCAGGACAGAAAGGGAATTGTCTCTGTTTTCCCCAGAGAAGTACAGGGCCCCAGTTCTGCTTTTGCATAGGACTAAGAACACTCAAATGATTTTCAAGGTAGTCTCTGCTTTGTCCTTACTCAACCAGTCTCCCTTTTGAGGACCACAGAGGTGTGTCACTAGGAAAGGAGTGCAGGAAAGGGCCTGAGCCTGGGAGCTGGCACTGGCCAAGGTCCTGTTCTGCTATGCACTCACTGAGTGGCATGCGGCAAGTTACTTCCCAGGCCTTGGCCCTCAGTTTCCATAAAATGAGAGGGTTGGACCAGATGGTCTAAAGTTTCCTTTTAGCTTTAGTAGACTACGAGTCTATGTCCTGAAGATCAGGCTTTATTGTGCATGTAATTCTATTTCGGAGCCGTGTTGTCTCTGACCCATGGAATAGGCAGTTCTAATTGAAGGATAATTAAGTAGAAGTGGCTTTAGGTTACTCCTGCAATACTTCCAAACAAAACCAGACCTCCATCCTACTGTCCTCATGACAACACTTCACAGTAGCTTGGGTTTTAGAGTGCTGATCTTTCAACTAACTAATCTAATCCTCATGATGACCCTGATAATTGCTAGGTCCATTTTAATTGAAAAGGCTGAAGCTCAGAGAGGGAAGGAGAGAAACTTCCAGGTGCCTGGTCCTATGATGGGTGCTTTACACATCACCTTGTAACAGCCCTTGGAAGTGTTTAATATTATCCCCATTTCACAGTTGTGAACACTGAGGTCTAATAAGGCAAGATGACTTTCCCAATGTTATGCTGATAATAAGATGATGAAGACACTTTTTTTACTCTTCTTCCCCCTTTGCTGTGCTGCTTCCCCTGTTTACAACTTCCCCTCAAGATGTTGAAATGATAGGCTCCTTTTTTGGGGCATTCTTTCATGACACTCCCCAAGCAGACCTACGAGCCTCAACAAGTCACTTCACCTCTCTGTGCCTCTGTTTCCTTAACTGTGAAACTGGGGACAACAGTCGCTACTTCATAAGGGTGTGAAACGCCTCATTGAAAGCACACAGTGAGAGCAGGTATGAAGAGTGCTCAGCCCAGAGCTCATATTAAAATCTCAGCAATTGCTCATTCTTACTGTTTTGGGAAACTGTAGCTTGTCCCTCTCAATGGTACCAGGCAATTCCTTTTACCCCCAAATCAAATTAAAATCACAAAGAAACTGTCTGCATTTTATTTTGAAGTTTTATTATGAAAACACATGGAATTAACGGTGTTATCCATGTATTTGCAGCAGCAGAGAAACAGTGACGGTGGACCATCCCCACAGGGGACATTTATCCTTTGGCTAAACAAATATAAATAATGGAAATAACACCTAATACAATAACACAGCACATAAAAACATTAAATTCAGAGAAGGGACAGGAGCTGCGGAGAGGAGTCCTGAGTGTGGAGGAGATGCGTCTCATGGAGAAGCATCCAGGCTCAGGTGGCCTTCCCTGAAGACTTCCTGTCTCTGAACAGCTCAGTTCAGTTCCAGGTCATACACATACTCCTGGACCCAGGTCTCACTGGGGTCAGCGCACACTTGCTTGCCTCTTTTGGTCTGGAATCTGTAGAACAAGGAGCGGACAGATGAGAATCCCATGACACCTTTGAGGTCATCTGGTTTTATCCCTTGCCTGTGGTCACCATCTTCCTTCGCCTGATCATGGTCCATGTGGGCAGCTCTGGTGCATGGGATCCTTCCTGGGGCAGCGCTGGAACCAGACTCCCTGTAACTTCCACCCACTGGATTTAGCTGTGGGCCCCAGGGGTTGCCCAGATTAGGAATGAATGGACATTGCAATCAATATGACTAGATCTCCCCATTCCCTGCCAGCCTGGCAGTGACTCTTCCACATGTCTTTCTAGCACGATTTGAGAAATCGGTCCCTATCTCATGGGACCTGTCCAACTTCCCCTGCTTTCCTGTCCTCTGGATAACTTCCTCCCCAGGAACCCCCTTCTCTCTTGGCTCCCACTCAGCCGCCTTCGGCACTTGAAAAGTGAGTTCATGACCTGCGTCCTCACTGCTCTCAGGGAAGCCTTCAGCCCTGAGAGCTGCCTCCCCACTGCTCAATCACCCCCTCCCCAAAACAGGCCCCCTTTTAAAATCCAGCCCTCACCCTTGCCTCCCAGAGCAGCCCAGGGGTCGATACTCACACCACAGCTGGCTGGGAGCAGAGGCTGCTGGTCTCGTAGTAATCTACCACAAAGTTGCGAGGAAGCTTCCTCACGGTGTAAGAAAAGCAGCAGGCGGTGGGAGGGTCTGAGCCCACTGAAAGGAAAGGCCAGGGTGAGATCAACACTGCACATGGGAGCTGTTTATTCTGGCTTCTAATTTTGCTTTTTCATTGGGCATCCCTGTGGAACTACCAGAACCCCAAAGAAGGTCCCTTGTATCCATTCCCACCTAACCTGAGCAGGAGTCTTATTCTGAATAGTGGATCTTCAGAGAAGAACAAGAAAGAAATCTAGAAGGGTGGAACTGGATTTAGTCTCAGAACACATCGCACCCCCTTCATGTGACAGATGGGGAAACCAAGGCACAGAGAGGGACAGGGCTTGCTTGAACAAGTAATTAGAGGCAGAGCCAATTCAACAGTCTGACTTCCAGCCCATCCTTTTCCTCTGCTGGTTGCTTATTCTTAAGAAAATAGGAACTTGAATGTTATTGAATATCTACTAGACTCTACATTTAGCAGCAGACTTCGTGGCAATCTTCCTAGCTGCCTTTTGTCCCATCCCCAGATCCCACAGCTAGAATAAAAGACTCTGCCTACACCTTGGCTGTGGAAATAGCAGCTGCGAAAGTAGACTTACTTGGTGCTGAGAGTGCTGGAGAGCAGAAGGCAGCTACTAGCACGAGGAGAGACAGGACAGTCACGCAGAGCTTCATGGTGTTGGTGGAAGAGAGGTTTTCTCAGAGGTGAGGCTACAGAACTCAGAAGCTTCAGAACCCAGCTGTGTCCTGTGCTGATACTGAGTTGGGAATCTCTCTTTATAGAGACTCTGAGGCATGGGACAAATGTGGGGGCTCAGGAGAGTGAGTGGAATTTCCATGGTAGAGATGATGTCATGGCTCCTGAAGCTAGCTGAGTGAGGAGTTCCTCTCAGCTTCTCTTGCCCAGGTCAATGTCATCATAGAGCAAAGATGAGGGAGGTTCAAGGGAGAATAAAAGGGAAGTGGTACAACCAAAGGCAGCGACCGAGACTGGGGAGAGAGCTGCAACCCCCAGAGGAAAGATGAAATGTTCACACCTGCTACAAGTGGCTTGTAGACAAGAACTGTGCTGCTCTTGGTGGTTGGCACCCCCAGATGCTGGAGGGTTCATGTCAGCCTTTCCAGGCTGGCCACAAGCCTGGCCCCCAGGACAAAGGGGGAGCCAGGACTCCCGCATCCCCTTCCTGTGCCTACTTCTGCTGAGCTGAGTGCCACTGACTTTTGTGCCCCATATGTTTCTTTGGACATGAAGAGTCCAGCATTGGATGTGCACAGGAACCCAGGAGGGTGACTCAGGAACATTTGTAACTTCTTATTGGACAATTACCTTGTATCAGGCCCTGGGAAAGCTGTCTTACACATATTATGTCTAATCCTACCATAACCCTGAGCAGGGGTGTGTAATCTCGTTTTACAGATAAGACAATTGAGGATTCGAGAGTGGTCCACTGATGCGCTCAGTGCCACAGAGCTGATGAATGGCACTGCCAAGATTTGAATCAAGATTCATCTGACTCCAAAGTCCACTTTCTTTCCATGCTGTAGTCTCCAGAATAAACATAGAGTGTGATCACAAAGAGAAACCGTTGACTGATAGACTGCTAGGAGCTATTCCACACTCAAAGACCGATTGTATTCGGACTTAATTCAGGAAAGGGATAGAGCTAGTCTGTCCTAGAACAAGGAGGGAACGGAGGAGAAATAAAGATTTCAGGATATTTTCCTGGACCAACAAAAGAACAGGACAAATAAACCAGTAAGAATCAAGTTTGGAAGACCCAGATAGAGAATGTTCTTCTAGTATAAAAACAGGATTGAGCTGGGTGTAGGGCCTCACACCTGTAATCCCAGCACTTTAGGAGGTCAAGGCAAGTGGATTGCTTGAGCCCAGAAGTTCGAGACCAGCCTGGGCAACATGGTGAAACCCTGTCTCTACAAAAAAAACAAACAAACAAACAAAAAAATTGGCTGGGAGTGTGATACACACCTGTACTCCCAGCTGCTCAGGAGGCTGAGGTGGGAGGATCACCTGAGCCCAAGAAAGTCCAGGCTGCAGTAAGTGGTGATTGTGCCACTGCACTCCAGCTTGGATGACAGAATGAGACCCTGTCTCAAAAACAAAGCAAAGCAAAGCAAAACAAAACAAAACAGAATTGTATACCTAGTAATAAGTTTATCTGTGTTACAGACAAAATGTGTAATCTAAAGATGTGGGTGTGTCCCAGCCAGTCCATGGGGAATGTCTGTGCTCATGTTAAGCCCTGACTGGTTTGACAGTTGCTGAACATCTGTACAGAAAGTGAAGCTTACAAAGGCCCTGCATACAGGAGTGTGCAAAGTTGGACAATTGAAGGGAATTAAGATAACTGGATCAATATCTCTATCTACGTTTAGCTCTACTACTCTAACTCACCTGCTCACCCCTAACCCCACATTGTTACCTGCTATTCTCTGAGAAAGAAAACAGAAGAGTAAAAAGAGGGAGCCATGACTTCAAACTATACTACAGGGCTACAGTAACCAAAACAGCATGGTACTGGTACAAAAACAGACACATAGACCAATAGAACAAAATAGAGAGCTCAGAAATAATGCTACATACCTGCAACCATCCGATCTTTGACAAAGTTAACAAAAACAAGCAATGAGGAAAGGACTTCCCATTCAATAAATGGTACTGGGATAACTTGCTAGCCGTATGCAAAAGATTGAAACTGGACCCCTTCCTTACACCATGTATAAAAATCAACTCACAATGGATTAAAGACTTAAATGTAAAACCTAAAACTATAAAAATATGACAACCTGTAAGACAACCTAGACAATACCATTCTGGGCATAGGATCTGGCAGAAATTTCATGATGAAGATGCCAAAAACAAATCGCAACAAAGCCAAAAACTAACAAATGGGATCTAATTAAACTAAAGAGTTTCTGCACAACAAAAGAAACTATCTGCAGAGTAAAGAGATAACCTACAGAATGGGAAAAAAATATTTACAAACTATGTGTCTGACAAAGGTCTAATATCCAGAATCTACAGGGAATTTAAACAAATGTAGATGCAAAAACCAAACAACTCCATTAAAAAGTGGGCATTGAACATAAACAGACACATTTCAAAAGAAGACATACACGCAGCCAAGAAACACAAAAAATGCTCAACACCACTAAACATTAGAGAAATGCAAATCAAAACCACAATGAGATACCATCTCAAACCAGTCAGGATGGCTATTTTTAAAAAGTCAAAAAATAACAGATGTTGATGAGGTTGTGGAGAAAAGGAATGGTTATACACTGCTGGTGGGAATGTAAATAAGTTCAGCCATTGTGGGAAGCAGTTTGGCGATTTCTCAAAGAACTTAAAACAGAACTACCATTCAACCCAGTAATCCCATTTTTCGGTATATACCCAAAGGAATATAAATCATTCTACCATAAAGACATGTGCACATGTATGTTAATTGCAACACTATTCACAATAGCAAAGACATGGAATCAACATAAATGCCCATTGATGATAGACTGGATAAAGAAAATGTGATATATATACACACACACACACACACACACACACACATATATATGCCATGGAATACTTCTGTCAAAAAAAAAAAAAAAAGAACGAGATCATGCCCTTTGCAGCAACATGGACGGAGCTGAAGGCCATTATTCTAAGCAAACTAACACAGGAACAGAAAACCAAATACTGCATGTTCTCACTTACAAGTGGAAGCTAAACACTGAATACACATGGACACAAAGAAGGGAACAGCAGGCACCAGGGCCTACTTAAGGGTGAAAGGTGGAAGGAGGGCGAAGATTAAAAAAAAAAAAAAAAAAACCACCTATTGAGTACTATGCTTATTACCTGGGTGATAAAATAATCTGTACACCAAACCCCCACAACACATAATTTACCTATATAACAAACCTGCACATGCACCCCTGAACCTAAAATACAAATTAAGAAAAAAAGGGACCTACAGCATCTGGGAGCCAAAGGAGAGGTTGGAGCAGGATCCTGGGGTACTTCAGGGTCATTACATGAAGTACAAGGTCATCGTACCTTAGCATTCTCCCTCACTCCCCCACCCGCACACACAAGCTGCACTTCTCTCCTCTGTTCTCTCCCCCTTTTCTTTGAACAGCTCTTGCTTTAAATGTTCTGATCTTCTCCAAGACCCTTGCCCCCAGCTGCAATGTTCCGTGTTCCCTGGTAGCACATGTGTTGGTACCTCTCCTGACTTTTCCTAGTCGGTGCAGTTTCATCTTCATGCATCAAGGGCCTTACCTTAAGAGAAGCAGGCCGAGCTCATTCCTAGCAGGCGAGGCGCCACCGACCGCTGAAGACTACAAGCCCCAGCGGGCTGCGACGGAACGCGCCCAGGAACACCGGGCCCCCAGCTCGGGCCAGCGCTCGAGGATCATCCACAGGGCTAGATGGCTGCGTCGGGGACGGGAGCGGAGGTGAGCAGGCGCTAGGGCCGTGTCCCCCAGCCGGCCCTTCCTCCAGCGCTCTGTGGACCCCGCAGAAGGCGCTCGCCTTCCTAGCCCGCAAACGCGTAATCTATTTTTCTCGCTGTGGCAACGGGGACGTCCCGCAAGATCCTCAGCTCCGATAGGCAACTTCGGCCTTCCCTGCCCTGACCTGGAACCTCTGGGAGGGCTGCAGAGTAAGTGCCGCCTCTGCGCTCTGACGGAGGCACGAGGCCTGCGGAATAGGTCCCTCTGTTCCGACAGGTGCGACACTTAGCGCTCCATGCCTGCGGGCTCCGGGAGGCATGGCCTCCCCCAGGGCCGCCACCTCTGCTGGTTGCTCTGTGCTTTCACCTTAAAGCTCTGTCAAGCAGAGGCTCCCGTGCAGGAGGGGAAGCTGTCAGCGAGCACCTCAAATTTGCCATGCTGGCTGGTGGAAGAGTTTGTGGTAACAGCAGAGTGCTCTCCATGCTCTAATTTCCAGGCTAAAACTACCCCTGAGTGTGGTCCCACAGGGTATGTAGAGAAAATCACATGCAGCTCATCTAAGAAAATTGAGTTCAAAAGCTGCCGCTGAGCTTTGATGGAACAACACTTATTTTGGAAGTTCGAAGGGGCTGTTGTGTTTGTGGCCCTGATCTTCTCTTGTCTTGTCATCATTCGTCAGCGACAACTGGACAGAAAGGCTCTGGAAAAGGTCCGGAAGCAAATTGAGTCCATATAGCTACATTCCACCCTTTTATCCTGGGTCTTAGAGACCCAATCTCAGACAGTGAAAGTGAAATGGACTGATTTGCACTCTTGGTTCTTTGGAGGCTTGTGGTGGAATCCCCCTTTCCCCGTCGTCTTCTTTCAGATCATTAATGAGCAGAATAAAAAGAGTAAAATGGTTTCCTTCCCTTCTGTAACTTGGAGCAGGAAGTCATGGGAGCAGAGAGGGAAAGGAGGTGGCTACTTAAGGCCCCAATCTACCAAGTCTTCCCCACTACTTCTCCCTTGTTTTCCCCCTCTTCTACCACTTATTTCAGACTTCTGGGATACAATTTCAGTTAAAACGTTTATTTATCACTCAAAACTTATTTCCCCTCAACCCTATCCCCAAAGAAGAAATAAAATCATAGATACATAACAAAAAAAAAAAAAAAAAAAAAGAGAGAGAGAAGCAGAATGTGTCTCATGTTCTCTGGATTCACACAGACTTCATTATCTATGACATTTTTATTCAACCCAATGTACTAACCATCTGCTGTTTGTCAGGGCAGACAGAGTTGAACGAAGCCCCATCCCTGCCTTCGAAGAGTTCCGTGTCTAGAGATGGCATTGACAGTGACAGAAATAACTATCCCACGAGGTAGAATAAGCTAAGTGTCATGTCAGAGGAAGAAACACAGTGTCAGGAAGCCTGAAGGATGGAGAAGGCTGTCACTCAGCTGTAGATGAGTAGCTCCAAGTTAAGTCTCAATCCCCACCAGAGCAGCTGTCTGAATGAGCAGGGTGGAGGGGTTGGGAAGATGCCTGTTCTGGGTTTCAGGAGAATAATGATTGATAAAATGGGTGATTAGTCATCACTGAGCCATACAATGAGTTTGTTGACTTTTGTTTCCTAGCCTTGATCCGATCTTTGGCTCATGGAGGTAAAAGGTTTTGAGGGGTCTTCGTGAAGATCCTAACAACAATACTGTGTCTGCACCAGTGGAAGTCCACACTGAGAGTAAAAAGGACTTATATCATTTTGTTTAGCCACCCCAAGATTAACTCCCCCCATCCCAAGATTTAGGCACTGGTGCCATTTGGAACTCCTGGAGGGCAAATGTGGAGACTGGAAAGTCAAGGGGAGCCAATAAACGATGATAACAAATGACTCTCGAATACAAGACAAAAAAGATGCTCATGTTCTCTAGAGAAACTTCCCTGACCTCTTTCCCAAGTAAATCCTGTGTCCTTCCCTGTGCTCCTACAGTCTCCTGAACTACTTCCTTCTTACCACCTATCACATATTGATCTATTCTTGTGGTTGCCTCCCCAACTGGAAAGTGAGCTCCTTGATGCAGAAACTGTGTTATGCTTATCTCCATGGAGGGGATGCGATGAGTAATATGGACTCAAAATGTGAACCCCTATATAGCCAAATGAGTAAGCTGAGTATGAGTGAACTGGGTGTTCTGACACTCCACCCAAAAGGTGATTCCTCAGCCCTGATAGTGTGGTACTTCCCCTTCTCCCCCACACTCAACCCACACATCCAGCAGTTTTATCATAATGGATGCTACTCTTGGACTCAATTCTTTGTAGCTTAGGGTTGCAAGAAGTGACAGCAAGGGTCATCCATAGTTCCAGGGACCTCCAGTCAGAGGGCCACCCCCTCACCCCTGAGCAGGGAAGCTCTTCTTTCCCCCTCATTTGTGGTCACTTAGAGGTTTCCCCCTCCACATTATTGACCACCGCTATATTCTTAATTCCATTCTGGGCATTTTTACATTTGTCTTGTTGTGTTATCCTCAACTTTCCAGTCTGCAGGCAGGCCCAGCAGCCATAGCAGTAACGTGACCTTGAAAATGTCCTGGTATTTTTTCATTTTCCTCAGCATATCCATGGCCTGTAGTTTTACCTGATCCCAATCTGTTTTGCCACTGAATAGATTAGGAAAGCAAAACCTAGAGAAGTGAAAAGACCTGATCAAGGTCACACAGGATGCATGTCAAGACCCAGAGTCTTCAACTCCCAGTTCAGAGATGACCAGAGTCGCTCTACAGGTATGACCCTCTGAGATTACACGTAGAGGCAATCTCTGATCATAACAGACTCGGTCAATCTGGACTTGCTGGCCTCTCCTAGAGTGCTGAGGAGACCACTGGGTGTTGGGGTCAAGAGGTAGCCTCCAGGAGGTGGGATGGGTAGAACTAGAGAACCCCTGGAGGGCAAATGTGGAGACTGGAAAGCTTGGAACATAGGGTCATTTGCCAAGATAATAAACCAAGAGGCAAATCCTGTGGTTTTGCCAATATGGTGTCCAAGTCTCTTTGGAGGAAATGGGAGCAGAAGCTGAATTGTGAATTGAAGAAACAAGTACACAACTATCCAGAGTGCAGAATTCTTCAGGATGAAATTCGTAGGACAATGAGCTGGTTGGAGCAGCTCATCAGTGACTGCCACACTCTGACCACGGAGCTGGCCGGCCCCGCTCTTCTTACCGTGGAAATGGACCTTGGTCACCTGCCACAGCCTGCTCTTAGTTGTGAAAGGTAGAGATCAGGAACTTCAGGAGATGTTAAATTCCTGAGAGAGGGGTAAAGCCTCACCAGCAGTCATGAGATCAAGAAAACTTTCAGTATTCCTTATGAAGCATCTTCCTTCAAATTGTTTCTGGCCTCTTTCCATGCAGGTCATAGGGAATACTCCAGCAAGAGATGAACATAATTCAGTACAGCCTTATCGAGTACCTACTATGTGACAGGCATTGTGTCCGAGGGTGAGGGTATGCACTTTAGATGGTGATAGTAAAGTGTTAAGGAAGGCTTCAAAAAATGTGAGACCTGAATTTTTTTTCTGAAAAAAAAATTTATAGGCCAGGCATGGTGGCTCATGCCTATAACCCCAGCACTTTGGGAGGCCGAGGTGGGTGGATCATATGAGGTCAGGAGTTTGAGAACAGCCTGGCCAACATAGTGAAAGCCCATCTCTACTAAAAATACAAAAACTTAGTTTGGCGTGGTGGTGTACTCATGTAGTCCCAGCTACTCAGGAAGCTGAGGCATGAGAATCTCTTGAATCTGGGAGGTGGAGATTGCAGGGGGCCGAGATCGTGCCACTGTACTCCAGCCTGGGTGACAGAGCAAGACACTGTCTCAAAAAAAAAAAAATTATATTAGTTTGGTTTTCTTTTATAGAAAATATACATGGTCATTGTACAAAATTCAGAAAATATAGGGAGGCATAAATAAGAAAATTAAAATTGCCGTATCATTCTGTACCTAGTTTTGTATTTTATTATTGGTACTTAATGTTCTTTCATGAAGTAGTATATCTTATTGTTGCTTAATCTTCTTCTGTGTCATTACAAACTTAAACATTACTCAAAAATGGCATGAATATATGCATATTTTATTGCATCGATACACCAAAAGTATTTAATCACTTTACTATTCACATCAGTCCATTTACATGGCTCTAACTTTTCTTTATTACAGGTTGAACTGAGATTAGCCAGGCAAAGACAGGGACAGGGGTATACAGGCAAAGAACAAGAGACCTGCACTTGTTTTTGATGTAAAATGGACATATTGAAATAGTTCAATAATAATAAAACGGTAATAGTAATAATAGTAGATAGCACTTAACACAGCACTTACTATGAACCAGTAATGTTCTCTGCCTTTCATAGATATTAATGCATTTAATCCTCACAGTGGCCCTCTGAGGTAAGTGCTGTAACTATCCCCTTTTAAACATGAGGAAACTGAAGCACAGAGAGGTATGTAACCTATGGCAAAACACACAGCTGACACACAACAGATTTGAAGCTGAAGCCAAGAAGTCTGGCTCTACAGCATGAATAAACCAGAAAAGGGAAATGTGCTGTATTATAAATTTATGTTAAAAGCATAATAGCCAAAGTTTCTGTTATTCTAATGTAAAATGTCTTTTCCATTTTGCATTTTGCATATCTTTGAACAGCAAGATCCATGGATTTCCTGTTTTCCTTAGAAAATTTGAGGAATTACAGGACAGGGTTGGTGGCTCATGCCTATAATCCCAGCACTTTGAGAGGCCGAGGCAGGCAGATCACTTGAGGTCAGGAGTTCAAGACCAGCCTGGTCAACATGGTGAAACCCTATCTCTACTAAAAATACAAAAATTAGCCAGGCGTGGTGGTGCGTGCCTGTAACCCCCGCTACTCGGGAGGCTGAGGTGGGAGAATCACTTGAACCTGGGGAGAGGCGTAGGTGGGATTGGAGGTTGCAGTGAACCAAGATTGTGCCACTGCACTGCAGCCTGGGCGACACAGCGAGACTCCGTTTAAAAAAAAGAAAAAGAAAAGAAAATTTGGGGAATGATATAGTGTTTTTCCTTAATTGTTCTAAGTATTAATCCCTGCAGCTGTCATGGGATGTGCCCACTTTTGTAGTGTTACACTCTGCCCTGTGGTTTATAAGAAGGGGAAATTGTGCTTTACCAAGTCAATACCTCCTTCATTAAAATCAGGGAAGAGAACTGCACAAATAAGGAACCACAGGTAGTGCAAATAGACTGAGTCTTGATTTTCAGGAAGTCTCAGCATGGCAAGCCACGAGGCCAAAGAGGTAGACAGGGATCAGGTTACAGAGAAGCTTCCATTTCATGCCAGAAACGATGCAGAATGTTTGCAAGATGTTAAAAGGAGAGAAACTGAGACTGATTTGAGTTTTAACAAAATTATATTGGATGCTGTATGGTGGGATAGATTAAAAAGAGACAAAACTAGGCCAGGCATGGTGGCTCATGCCTGTAATCAATCCCAACACTTTGGGAGGCTGAAGCAGACAGATCACTTGAGGCCAGGAGTTCAAGACCAGCCTGGCCAACATGGTGAAATCCCGTCTCCACGAAAAATACAAAAAATTAGCAGGGCTTGGTGGCATATGCCTGTAATCACAGCTACTAGGAAGGTTGAGGCACAAGAATTGCTTGAGCCTGGGAGGCCAAAGGTCTCAGTGAGCCAAGATTGGGCCAGTACACTCCAGCCTGGGCTACAGAATGATAAGAAAAGAAAGGAAGAAAGAAAGAAAGAGAGAGAGAGAAGGAAGGAAGGAAGGAAGGAAGGAAGGAAGGAGAGAGAAAAGAAGGAAGGAAGGAAAGAAAAGGAAGGAAAGGAAGGAAGAGAGAAAGAGAAGGGAGTTGCTAGTACCCTCTTCTAGTTGTCATGGTGAGAATCCATAAGAACCTGACCTAAGACAGGCAGTGGGAATGGTGAGAGGCAGATGCATGTAAAATTGAACGTAGACTAGAGCTGGTGATTGAACAGGTGTAGGAAGTGACAGAGAAAGAGATGACAAGGGTGACTCTCAGCTTTCCAGCTTGGAAGATTGATAGGAAGAGGCACCTTTTATTGCATAGAGAATATGGAAGAAGGGGCAAGGGACCGGGAGAGGGATCAGATCCAGTACCAAGACATACACCCTGACCTACTGCACACATGTAAGAAATGGCCAGAGAAAATAACAAGGACTCAGGACAGGAAACAAGGGGCTGGCTGCAGAAAGAAGGGGCTGTGTCAATGAGACATTGTCTAAGATGTAAGACAGGGGACTCCAGGCTGCTGTTTCTGCCTGAAGGAAAGGCAGGGCCCACACCTGCTGCAACCTGACCACACAGACCACATATGAGAAAAGGAGGCCAAAGCTGGGCCAAACAGGGTGTCATCATCAGTGAACCCATCCCTGGGGCACCTGCTGCCAAAGGAGATAGCAGGGGGTGACACTCAGGGAAGTGGAGCCTCAGGGCCAGAATCTGGAAGGAAAGCAATGCCCCGCGCCAGAGCACGGGCAGCAGCACACAGTGCAAGGGAAAGACGCCGCAGAGGACAAACTGCTCAGCCAGGATTCCCCACGCTCGGACTGGGACTCTTTGCTGGACCAAGGTGGGGCCTCACAGAGGCTGAAATGAGCCAGAACACTGGGACACAAATCAAATCCCTCCATGCTGAAGGGTCCACGGTGTTGACTGCTGGCTACTTTCTGTCACCACCACCTGAGGAATCTTGGGTGGTCTGTTTCCCAAATATCGAGACCGTGACACCATGGCCTTTTTCTTCCTTTCTTTTCTCTTTTTCTTTCTTTCTTTCTTTCTTTCTTTCTTTCTTTCTTTCTTTCTTTCTTTCTTTCTTTCTTTCTTTCTTTCTTTCTTTCCTTTCCCT